>NC_028455.1:15843942-15938147 GCF_000263155.2 Setaria italica
CCCTTCTTCTTACAACCGAGATAATGGTAGGGGGGATAAAAGTAACTGGCATTTCTACTCCCCCCCGCACCCGGTGACTTAGCTAAATTTTTACTCCTCCAGTCTCCGCATCGTCTCCATCGCTGGCTCCACGGGCGTCGCACTACCGCCTCCGTCCCCGTCGCCGCCGGTGGTCTTCATCCCCATCGCCGCCTCCTCTCTGTCCGCTCCGTCGTCCTCTGCCTCCATCCGCGCTGCCGTTCGTCATCGTTCGCGAGCCATCTCCTCCATCCGGCACCTCGGGCATCCTACCCCCTCTGTCCGGCACCCTATCCTCACTCCTCCATCTACGCACCCCGTCCTCCCCTCCTCCGTCCAGCGCCCGTTGTGGCGGAACTGCCCAAATTAACCCGACTAAGATGCATATAAGTCGCCTGACATGTGATTATGCACTTTAAGCAAATCAACCTGGTCGACTGTTAGATTTCATCCGATGAACCACTTACACAGGATCGAAAAGCATCGCTCACACAAAGGTGAGTAGCACAGAGATTACAACATCCCATCACATTAACTTAGTTCCACAATTTATTACATTAGAGTTTCTGAAATAAAAACAGCAAGGTTCGAAAAGTCGAATAAAACAAGCGGAAGCTAAACGTCGATACATGATATCACGACGAAGTCGATCATGACATCAAAAATCCCTACCCTCGCCGTCCGAGGAGGGATCCCACACGAGGGAGCTGGGTAGGCCAAGTGGTGCCAGCAGCCAAACTATTAACATCACCTGAAAAGATTAAGCCACAACAAGGCTGAGCAACTAATACTCAGCAAGACTGACCCGTTGGGTGAACTATTTTACCAAGACCTAGACATGCAAGGCTTTTCTGGCTCTGGGTTTGCTTTGCCAAAAGTGTCTAAAATAGGTCCTTGCTTTCAATATTTTAGCTCAAGTTCTATGTTCTTTATCCAGTCTAGATTAGCAACTTATACTAAGCAAGCATAGTTTCCAAGCAATTAAAGAACTAGCATCAACTTAATCTCATCATCATGTTCCATCGTTACTCAGTGCAGAATAGCGATCAAGTAGTCCCAAACTGTGAGAGGTAGACGAATCGATTCGAATTTCTTAACCATGCATGGCGAACCTAATCTCATGACATCCGCACACCATGAGGGGTCGCTTCATTTGTCAGCCGTCCCCATCAAACCCTTAGGCACATGTTAGGGCCAACTGCCTTTGGCATGCAATGCTCCATAATCCCGGCCTCTGCCATACTATGACCGCACTTGCACCCACATGATGCACCATGGGAACGACGTTCCAAGGACAGCCGGGGGAGTATGCCATACCCCAGTTCAATCAGGTACTAGGCTTCCCCATCTCATACTAGGTATGAGATTAGTACTTTCAAACACTTGATCACGAACGCCGACACGTTTCAACCTTAGTCCAATTTCATTTAGATAGACGGGAAAAACCACCAAGCATCGAACATAAGCCCGACCCCATCCGTCATTCTTATAGTTGCAACATAAATAAAACATTCAACTCCTATAACTCGCGAGTGACAGGAAATCACTCGACTTTTATCGGAACCTATTAAGCATGGCAACTACTCGACCTTAGCAACTAGTATTCAAAACAAGGTACTAAGTTCATGCATCTACGATTTTAATCAACTCCTACAAACGTAAATGCACAAACATAAGCATTGCAATTGGCATAAGAGTAAAACAGGGAATTCATGCACCGAGGCTTGCCTTCAGGAAAAGTTAGCAGTTCCTTAGGGTCTTGATCCGGTTCGAGCTCGCCCTCCAAGTGGTTGAGCTCCGCAGTGGGGACTTCCTCCGGTGCCGGGTGGAGCTCGTAGGTTCCGTCGGTGAGATTTGCTTCTATACGACATGCACATGCAGAGTTTAGTTGTACTCGCGCTTGTACTCAACGATACAAGGCACGGTTTAAAGTAGAAAGGAAGTCGCATGATAGCCACATCACTTCGACAAGGTTTAACTTTCTTTAACTTCAAACAAATGTGGTCATTTTAAACTTGAGTTCGATTTTTATGGCGATCGTGTACATATATAGTTTCTTGCTACTTAGAGTTGCATAAAGAGAGTGAAAGGTCGTGTTTGGGTGGTTCAAGTGCATTAGGAGAGTTACTTACTCTTGAATGTTTTTATGTACCTCTTCCAATTTCCACTTATTTATCGTATTAGGATTTGTGCTTTTCTTTTATTCTTCTAGGTTGATTAATTAACCAAAAAGGATTTCATAACCAAACAGTAGCTAAAGGCACTGATAAAATTACAGCACCTCACTTAAGCCATCACTAAGTTACTGTAAAATTTTGGGAGCCATTGGATGACTCAAAAAGAAATTACATGCATTTTATTATTAAAGGTAACATGAGCTTAACTTTTTCTATCTCCGAAGTTATAGCGCAACAGAGGGTGAAATTTAACCAGTAGGTTAAGGGTATGTTACAGGAGCTTTGGTGAATTTTCCATGATTTTTGGAGAAGGATAACTATTTACTCTATTTTTCTTTTAATTAGACATGCTTAACAAGGAAGGTGTTTTTCTTTCTGATTTGCATAACAACTTATATTTTTCCTGCAAACTTCACAGCAAAACAAACTCAACCCAACTGGTTTATTTTTCTGAGCTCTGGATCAAAACTTATGTAAAAAGGAAGATTTAATCTTACATTCCCAAAATAAAGTTAAATCAGTGACATAAATTGCTAGACTAGAGCCCTAACCATTTTTCTGAGCTTCTACACATAGAACCAAGCATCACAGAGTTGGTTTTACATTTTTCTCACCTTTCTTCTATTTATTAGGATTTAAAAGACCTAAACCATGATTAAAAGCATAGGATATTATTTACAACAGTAACATAGGCAAACTTATTTTTCTTCGGAACTAGACAGAGCAAGGATTCCAACAAAAGTGGTTTGGCATTTTTATGGTTTTTCTACGATTTACTGGGCATTTACAAAGTTTAACTATTTTTCTATCTATATTTAAAAGAAAAAGGCATGGTAAACTTGCAAGCTACCCCCTGAGTCTACAGTTAAACTATGCAGGGGTCCCTGAGTTTGCGCCCAGGCACTTGGAAAGAATGGGAAAGATGCAATGTCGTCCCCGGGGGCGCGCGCGGCGGCGGCGAGGAAATCCCCGGCAGCTCGCCGGCGGGGATGGGGCAGCAAGTTGCTGGAGGAGTGCAGGGGCTTACCTGACCTCGGTTTGGTGGGGTTGGGGCAACGGAGATGGCCTCGTGGGGGTCGGAACGTGGCGGCGGTGCAGGCGGCGTTCCGGCACACCGACGGCGTCGGGGAGGCCACGGGCTGCTCGAAGACGTGCACGGAGGGGTGGCGAAGCGGGCAGATAAGTCTTCAGAGTGCGGGGTGGCGCGGAGGTGTGAGCTCCATGGGAGCCTAGCGGCGGCGCAGAGGAGAAAGCAGAGGCGCGGTTGTGGGCGGTGACAAAGGGTGGCGTTGACGGCGAGCGTGACCCTTTTATAGGGCAGCGGTGGAGTGGAGGGTCGAGGTGGGGCTCCGGTGGCGGGGGGATAAGGCCGGGGAGTGGCGGGTGCGCGGGTGAGGTGGCCATTGGCCAGCGGCGCCATTGGGCTGGGGAGGCGGAGCTCCGGGCGCTCTCCTGCCGCGATTAGCCTCGGGCGGAGCATGCTGTGTGCCTCCAGTCTGTCGGGCTGGCGAAGTGGAGGGCCACTGCGGGGGTTAGGCGAGCGGGCGTAGGCGCGGGACGTCGACGGCATGGCGGCTTCTCCAACGGGCGGGTGAGGCGCGGGTTGGGCGGAACAAGAGCGCGTCAGGGGGAAGGCACACGCGCGGCCGGCGGTTGGCCAGCCCGGCGTTCGCCCTATCCTGTCGCAGGCGTGGGTTGGGCGCCGTGGCTCTCGCCTTGCCGCTATCTCGCTGGGGATAGGGCACCGGCGAGCTGCCGGTGGCCGGCGGCCACGCGGCGCGCGGGTGAACATGCTCCGGCGCGCAGGCGAACATGCTCCGGCGCGCAGGCGTCGAGGTTGCTTCGTGCAGTAAGCCCGACTAGCTTTGGGAGCTCCTCTCTCTAGATTTTGCAACTGAACTTTCAAAACTCCTATAAACAAACTTGTTCAACTCTGGATGTGGTTCAAACTTGGTTTAAGGTGTTTGTTCAGATTGTGAAAGGATTTGGAGATATCTCGAGTTAAAGTTGCCAAAAATATATAATTTCAGACTTAGCAAAATTTAGCCGAGGGTGGAGTTTCAGGAACTTAGCTATCTTTGACTCGATTTTCGGGGAGCTTCTGAGTTGAATTAGACCAAAGTTTTATTAAAGGAGTTGCTCTCCAAACTAAGGACTTCAACTTCTATTTAGGGTATTTCTTGAGTTTAGTTCATAAATTTGGAGGAACGCCCTCGCCAAGAGGTGCACTCTGAGTAGTTTTCTAGACTTACTGTTGTGGTGCTCAGGGGCTGAGTTGACTGTTTTATCTAACTTTGACCAAGATTTTGAACAGGTTCAGATTCGATTTGGACCTGGGTCAGTGTAATAAAGTTGGAACACACTTGAGGGACTACAACTTTTATTAATAACAGATTGCAAATTTGGAGGAAAACTTGAATTCCACGACTTAGGTGGTTTATAGGATTCTTTAGTTCTCCAGTTTTGATTCCTATTTTTGACTTCCTCCCACTCCGAATTGGTCAAAGTGCCTTGAACAAAAGTTGTTTGAAATTAAAAGTTTTACAACTCTTATTTGGGGAAAAATTTAAGTTTGCATATAAAATCTCAAGTTTTATTTTAAACTCCAAAAAGAGCTTCTTAGGGTTAAAATGGTCATTTCACCTCTTTACTTAGTGATTAACCACTAGCTTATATTTAAAAGTACTTAATTTAGGTAGAGTTGTTACACCCGTCCTCCCTCGTCCTCCGTCCAGCCTCCCTCCTCAATCCGTCGTCTGGCGCCCCGTCCTCCCTCCTTCGTCCGCGCGCCATCCTCCGTCCGTGCCTCGAGCCCCGATCCGCCTCGCGCGCATTGCCGCCTCGGCCACCCTCGCGCCTTGTTGACCCCGTGCCGTGCCCGAGCGTGTAAAACACAAGCACCCGCCACTCTAGTTGTGTTAATACAATTGGTAGTGATGATGCAAGGCAGTGATGCAGGTAGTGATGATGCAAGCTTTTTTTTTACTTTCTGCTAGTTATATAATTAATAGAAAATTATGGATTAGTAAAATTGTATAGGAAGTTAGAATAAATTTAGCAGTGATGCAGGCAGTGATGCAAGCCTTTTTTATTTAGTTTTTTCTAGTTATAAATTTAATAGAAAATTTTGGATTGTTAAAATTGTATACGAAGTTAGAATAAATTTGGCAGTGATGCAAGCCTTTTATATTTATTTTTTCTACATATAAAATTAATAGAAAATTTTGGATTGGTAAAATTGTATAGGAAGTTAGAATTTGGTAGTTATAAATTTTCTAGTTATAAAATTTGGTAGAAATTCTTATAAATTGTACTAATTAGTACAAATTTTAGAAAAATTCCAATAAATTAGTAGAAATCTCTATAAATAAATTACGCTTCAATTTTGATAGAATTCAGTATAAATTAGTCTGGTTTCACTCCATTCTTCTATGAGTTCATGTATGTACATTAACTTGTAATACATTAAAGACATTTCATGTAATTAAATTTCATTCAAGCTTTTTTGTGTATTTTTTCATGTAAGTTTTCATGTAAGTTTAATTTCGTGTACGGTTTCATGTTTTCATTTCTATGATTTTATTTATATACCTTAACGTACATGTAATTATGATTTCATGTGTGTTTGGAGTAGTTGAGATGGCGGATGACGAGAATGCAAGGTTCATGCTGGAGGACATTATTGTTTGTAGAGATCATAATGTAACGTACACCGAAAAAGAGAGTAACCAAGTGGACACGTACCTCAACATATCCGCCAATGGCAATGAAGAACCCGAGCAAAACCTTGCTGCGGCGGAAGATACTACCAAGGTATATGTCATTAATAACGTTGTACCCCAAGAAGAATGTCTTATTCTTTGTTATTATGTACTAATTAACAAATCTTGAACTGTTAGCCATCTGGATCGGCGAACCCTAAAAAGACACGAGGTTGAAGCATGGTGATGGATGGATCGCAAAAGCTAGAGATCACAAAAGTGTCAAAAGACGGCAGGCCGGTTGGTCCCGTCGATGTGGCAAACAAGTACGTGACTCAGCTCGAGGCTATTGTAAGGGACAATGTACCCATCAGCTTCAAGAAATTGAGAGGAAAAGGCAATGATCCGGATGCGCTGCCGCAAATAGAAAATGATATGCTGTGGGAACAGGTCAAGCAACATTTTATATTTCCCGCTGGATATATTGAAAAGGATGTGAAAGCGTGGGCGCTGAAGAAGATGGCCACACAATTTCAAACATTCAAGAAATTTCTAGTTTCAAAGTACATTAAGGAGGACAAAAATCCAGATTTCAACGAATTTCCAAAGTTAAGCAGCCATTGGGAGGCATTTGTCGAGTACAAGAGGAGCCACGACAGTCAGCAAAAAGTCAACACCAACGTTGAAAATGCTGGTCGTAAGAGAGAGCACCATAAGCTAGGGCGAGGTGGTTACAAAATAGCAGTTCCCAAATTTCAGAAGATGGAACAAGACCTGCTCGAACGGGGTATCGTACTAGAACCTCATGAATGGAGCCAACAAGCTAAAAATTGGTTTTTCGCTCATGGAGGCAAATTGAACCTAGAGGATGGGACATTGATCTTAACTGAGGAAATACGTCTCAAGGGTGAACAACTCGCCAAGAACATTGAAGATGTTAAGGCTAGGACGTTGGTGGTGGATCGAGAAATGGATGAGCTCACATCGTTCTGTGGAAGTACAGTTTCAAAGAAGATAGAGACTCCTACAAAAGCCGCAAGCGAAGAAAGGATCGGGCTGAGCAGAGCTGGCGGCACAACCTAGAATCTCAAGTGCAATCTATAGAACAAAGAATGCATGACGAAGTCAATCGTTGAGTGACCCTTTCCCAATCAGAAGCACAGCCCAATCCATAGGACCAGCAACAGTTCGCTGTTGATTTCATCAGGCAATGCACCTCCTATGAGCTGCATGTACCGGTCGGCAACCTGACTATTAAGCTATACTCTTATACATAATTAATATTTATGCAATAATCTTCTCCATCCATCGATCCACCACACCTCAGGATTAATAACATCTTTATTTCTGCTATATGTACAGGTAGCGTATGGGAGTGCCTTACCAAGCTGGGCAACGCAGGCGAGCCATGGCATGGAGATTCCACCTAGCTATGAAGTCGCGACCAACGGCTCCCTGTGGCGGAACCGCCCAACTTAAGCTGGTTTAAGTGCGCCTAATCGCTGTCGGAACAACAATTATCCGAAACGCACCTAAAACAGCATAAGTCCGGTAGTCCGTCGAGTGTCCCTAGGACTCCTCGAAGGATCCACGACGTGTCTCATAGCCATACATCAGGATAGTATCCGCGATGGGATAACATCAACAAATATTACATTTTTAAGGACATATCAAAGGTACGATATATTACAACCATAGTTTGAAACAAACTTAATAGTGCAGATTAGCGTGGTTCTAAGAATTTAAAACATAAACCAGTCCGGAAGAAAAATTAAACATTTAAGTTTTATTCTAGAGTATCATGAGACTCATAAGATACCCTAGATCTTCGGAGCTTCCTCTTCGGTGGGTCCCTGCTGGCTTTCTGAAAATAACAACAAGGGATCCCCTTAGTACGAAGTACTCAGCAAGTCTTACCCGACTAACCAATATAATAGCGTTCTTTGGAAGTGTATGCTTAGCTTTTTGGTGTACTTGGCTAATACAATTTTTGCCGAAAAGCTTACTACTAGTGATGCCTTAGTTTTATCTTTTATTTGGGTTAAGTCATTACCTAACCATTCTAGATGATGAGAAAAGAGTAAATACAACCATAAGGTATTTAAGCCATACATCACTCATTTATTAGAAAGGTATATCATTCATGAATTTACACTACGATGCTCAACAGTGATCAAGTGCATTCATAACCGAGAATTGCGGCGATCCGGATCTAATTACATCCTGCAGGAGAGTACTTGGCTGACATATTTCTGGCAAAAGAGCTTCCTAGGAGTGAGACCTTAGCTTTATCTTTTATTTTGATTAAGTTATTACCTAACCATTCTAAATGATGATAAAAGATTAATTGCAATCAACAAGGTATTAAGTCATACACCAAAACATTAGTGGAAAGATATAGTAATCATGAATTTATGCTACGATGCTCAACAGTGATCAAGTGCATTCATAACCGAGAATTGCGGCGGTCCGGATCAAATTACATCATGCAGGAGAGTACCCTGATCACCAGTTATATACGACTGTCCAGGTCGTACGTAACGACTTTTTGATTAGCAAATCCAATGATTGGGAATAAGACTACCCGGACCCAGGGACGCACCCCCACATGGGACCCCACGTCTGGCCTGATCACCATGTGAGTTTCAGGCTACGCCCCTGCCAATCTCCAGCACGTCAAGCGCGGGTACGAAGTATTCCCGATCAAAGAGTTTACTAACCTACTGGGCTTTACTGGTCCCATACCCAGTAAGTGATCAGATGCTTATCACTTGATGAAAGGTTAAGACAACGAATCGGGCCTTAACCAAATTAATCTAGCAGACAGAACTACATCTCTAGCTTCTGTCCGCTATCCAATTCCAAGTTAACCTTCCATATATCACATGTATGACTCAAAGTTTTTCCTTAAGGTTGGTAAACTAAGCATTTAAGCAACTAAGCATTTCTAGACTTGGGTTATCTTCTAAGGTTTGAACAAGTGGCAAAGATGTCCTTAAAACAAGGTATGATCATGCACAAGAATAGGTTTCAAGCAACTCCTAGACTTAGTGCATACATATAGCAAATAACCGATAATTGGACACATGAAATAATAACTCCAAAATAATAACCGATCATGCACAAAGGTTAGTTCTTCGGAAAACCCCTTTAGAAAAAGAGGCACTTCAACACTTTGCGAACGCTGTCCATCTCCAGCTCAAATCCACGAATTCCACTTTAGGAGTTGTGACGTCTACGATTCAGTATATGCAAGAGTTAGAGATGCAAACTTTTGAATACAAGACTATACAACTTTCCTTCATGATAAAGTTGCAAGCCAACAAGGACTATACAATTTATCATGATAAAGTTGCAAGCCAACACACAAAAACCCGAAAAGATTAACCCACCATTTTTATTTTCTTTACTAATCCTATCTTAGACCTTTTTCTTTATTTTTAAAAGCATTATAATAATTTTCTAATCTCAAAAACTTATTTCCTATGACTTAATAAGGATTTGTGGATAATAAAGCATTTTTCAAGTTTTATACATTTAATAATGTTTTAAGTATTTATTTAAATACCTTAAATAAAAAGGCATTAAATAAATACCTAAATTTTTATTATTTTTCCTAGGGTTTAAGAATTTTAATGCATAAAGGAAAATAAAATAATCCTAATAAAATTGGTTTCACTAATTTTGGGCACTTCTAGAAATTTCTGTGATTTAAATGGTGAAAACCGCATTTAATCTATTTATCTAATAAAAGAAAACCTAAGGTTTATTTATAAACCCCCGGCCCAAACTTTTCACACCCAGCTTGCTTCTACCCACCATCACTTCCACCTAGGGCCCATCCGGCCTCCTATTCTCCTTCCTCTCTTCTTCACTGACAAGTGGGGCCCACGGCCGGCACCCTTCCTCGGGCCGAGAAGTGGCCCGTCAGCTTTTAACCTTCCACGCGTGGGCCTCCTTGCGACAGCTCCTTTTTGGGCCGGCTCCCCTTTTCTCCTCTTTCTTAACCACCGGCTGGCCCATCTTCTCTTTTTCTTTTTCTTTTTCCGACGATCGGCCTGCTTAATCTGGCCCACGGCCTTCTTTTCACCCGCCGGCCCACCTGCTTCCTTTCTCCTTTTATACCGCATGGGCTAGATGGGCCGGTTCTTTCCCTGGCCCAAGACGGACGGCTGGCGCTCTTCTTTATCTTTCCCACTCCCACCTGGGCCTCCCCTACCGTAACTTGGCATCCCGGCCCAAGCAACAACGACCGGCCTGCTTCCCCTTCTCTTATTACGTCGCGCGGGCCAGCTGGGCCGATACCTTTCCCCAGCCCGAAACGGGCGGCCGGCCCTTATCCTCTTTGCGCCCCCCCTCTCCTTGCGGCTGGCATGCGGGCCTCCTTGGTCAAGGGCTTCTTCCTCCCCTGGCCAAGAACAGAGGCGCACGGGCTGACGGGGGCTCGCCGGCTGGCGGCTCGCCGGCGACGGGGTCGGGCCGGGGAGGCACCCCCAGGCCACGGTGCACCCGTGGGCGGCGGCGGCGCCCCGGGAGACGGCTGGAGATGGCCTCTCCACGGCGGCGGGCGGCTTGGCCGGCTGCCGGCCGTGGCCTCGCAAGATGACGGTGCAACACGGTCCCCGGCCTCCTCCTATGGCTCTCATACAACCCAGCAACGCGACTAGGATCCAAACATTGAAGAGAAACGGACGGCAGAGAAGCTCACCGGAGGATGGTGGTGGCGGCGGGCGGATTAAAGCGGCGGCGCTTCGGAGCTCGACGGCGAGAAACTGAGCAACGGTCAGCCTCAAGGCGTCGTGGTGAGGCTACAGGGGCTGTTGGTGGGCGGTGGCGTGAAAGGAATCGACGGCAAGGATGATGGCCGGCGATGGCGCTGGCTCGCTCGAGCTCTGTGTTTGCCACGGTGAAAACCGATGGGGTAGACGGATAGGCACGGAAGGTGACTTATACAAATTGTTACCGCTGCATGCCATCCACCTCGGCTTGTGGCAGGTGTATGTAGATGCAAACGTGGCTTAGCTCGTTGCGCTGGCCGGTGCTTCGAGATGCCGGCGGCGGCACGGCTCTTCCCCTGTTTCTGCTATCTTCTCTCCTTTATCTCCTCCCAATCTACATGTTCAAGCCTCAAAATCGGCAAAACCGAACCCAATCTCTCGAACATCCCTTAAACAATCTTGTAGAGTAATCCAAGAACTTCAATTGATAGATTGGCCTCTACCCGAGATGAGCACCCTAACACCGAGATTTTGAAGCTCGAAGTTCGGCCAGAACCTCCTGTAACTGAACCTTGACGATTCAGTTTTGTCAGGTTCCAAAACAGGGACTTCTGCCCTACTTTGAGCTCGATTTAAATTGCTCAAACTCCTTCCATACAGCTTGAACCTTACCTATCCTTGTTCTACAACTAACAAAGATTCCATTTTGCACAATAACCCATATAACTTTTATACTGGATTTTTCTGAAATTCACTCCAAACATTGCTAATCAACACTGTTTTCGGACTTAGAATTATTTCAGCAAGGAGCCCGAAATCTGCTTATTTGCTGACTTTTGGCTCCATTTTGAATTCAAATCTTCCACTTTCTCTGGACGAAAACATTTCATTTACCTTTTCCATAGTCCATATTTCACTAATGTCCAAAAACATCTACTCACTTTCAAAGAAAATTCTCCAGAAATTGGTTCCAAAGTCATGTACTCAATATCCTTTTCAGACGTAACCAATTCCAGCAAAGCCGCCTATTGTGACAAAGTGCCAACTTTAGGTCTCCATTTGAAATGTTTCCCTCTGCTATTCCTGATCAACAACACCCAAATTTAGGAGTCCAAAGTTCATACTTCAACATGGTATAGTTGTCCTGATTTACTTATTTGAGAAATTTATCAGAATTCAATTTCCAAAATGGACTCTGAGGCTGTTTTTCTGATTTCTTGTTTTCGGACGGTGAACAGTAAATGTAGTTTTTCATTTCCTTCTCTGATTTCTTTTGAGTGTTTAGGATCAAATATTATTCCAAATTTTTGACCCTTAAGTTCTAATCATCTTTACACTTCTATTCTATATTTTTGCCGAATTTTTCTGAATTTCAAATTCAAAATTCAAATTTCAGCCAAATTTGACCCGAATTTGATTTTCGGTCAATTTCTTTTTCCTTTCTTCTCGAATTGCTTCCAACTATTCAAAGTCACTTTGATGATTAAAATGGCGGGTGTTACACTCCCAGGCCAGCACATAAAAAGAGGAAAACAAATAAGGAGCCTGAATTGACTCCTGAGGAACGTTGGAATGCAATGACTCAAGAGGAACGCTGGTCCGAAATCCAAGCAGAATGCAAGGATTTGTTCAAGAAAAGGGCTGAACAACAAAAAGCAAGGGAGATGAAGCCACAACCAACAATTGATCCAACTAAATTACAATTTTTTCAGAAGATGTCACATTCAAACAAGGAGGCGATGAATATAGGGGAAAAAAGAAAAGGAAAGTCATCTTCAACTGTTGTTGATCGCCGCCTTTGTCATCTACCAGAAGGAGATGCTAGAAGGATAGCAGCATTGCCCAAGTCTCAACAAGATTAAGTATTGCAATTCATGGAAGAATTTGGAGTGGGACTTGATCAATGTATAGAGCTAGGTGGTCACGAGCCAACAACTTCACAGCCATTTCAACCGAGATGGACGTTTGAGATAGGAAAGTCTCTGGTAAGGCCGGAGTTGGTAGGGAGCCTATCACCGAAGATGTACCAATTCCATGAATGGTACATGAAGACATCCATTGACCAGACTTCCATGTTCGCCCTTAAGGTAAAACCGATAGATTTTTACGGCGAAGGCGAGAAATGCCTCTAGCTGGAATTCAAAGATATATACAAAGTGTACTATCAAGATATTCTAGATGTCTCTCTCATCAGCGCCTGGGCTGTGTAAGTATCCATTTATCTTCGTCATTATTTTTTATGCATGCATCGCCATACTAACTTTGTCTTCCTTTTTATGTAGGCGGCTAATTCAGAAGTGCCGACAAGAAGGATACTTGTATGTTGGCTTCATGGATCCATTCGTAGTTAACCAAACCCAACTACGAGATTTTACAGATAAAAACGTTGGTGGAATGTTTCAATATGCTGGACCTTCAAGGTGGCAAGAGCTACATACTACTTCCATACAACTTCATGTAAATGTTTGTATGTACGTATACCGTCTATCTTAGTATCCTTTTCCTTATCTGACTAATGAATATTTATGTACGCAGTTACCACTGGATCCTAATAGTAATTGAGCCTGATAGAAACCGAGTTACCATCCTCGATTCCTTGAGGAAACCACTAGCGGAGTACCAAGAGATTCAAGACATTCTACACTTGTAATTAATAATTCTGGACCTTTATCTCAATACAAAAGTGTGTTTCCTAAATTTTCGCCCAACACTATATCATTAATTATTTAAATCCATAGGGCATGGAAATAATTCATCAAAAAATGATGCCAAGGTGCATTCCAAGAAAAACTTACATGGGACACAGACTTCCCGGTACATATGAAGTTTGCATATTTTGTACATTCTATATGATGAATATTTTATAACTTATTTTTTTCCCACTGAAGTGCTTAAGACAGGAACAAGGGAATAATCTATGTGGGTACTATGTATGTGAGAACATGCAAAGTTTTCTGTCACACAAGGCTAGGTTGACGCCGCAGGAAAAACAGGAAGTACGTAATATAAAATAATACTATTAATAGTTAATTGTTTTCTATCTCCTTATATTTAATTGTTCGTGTAACATTATTCACTTCCAAATTACAGATGCATAATATTCGAGACAAGATCTTGGAGAAGAAAAGAATAGACACAATATGCGAAAGTCTCGTAGGATTCCTACTGGATGAGGTGATAAATCCACAAGGAGAATTTCATTACGATGGATGAAATTAAGAAGCACCGAGCAACACCTTGACGGGAAGACCTCGACGAAGATCCTAGAGCTATATAGCTAGCTAGCTTGGAATTAATTGTACTATATATATATACTAATCAAGAATTGTACATATACTAGCTAATTGTATAAGAATTGTCTATATAAGTATGTAATAGTTAAATTGATTCGTTAATTAAATACTATATATAGTTTGATTGATTTCATTAATTATAAAAAAAACTCTCAACTAAGTAAAGGGGTACATGATGCACGAAATTATAGGCACCATGCAGGCGCCTGCATGCCACTGTACACACGTACTTTAGTCCCGGTTCTTTTTACAAACTAGGACTGTCTGTCCAGTGCCTGGCATGGCATCCCCGTTAGTCCCGGTTGGTTTTACAAATCAGGATTAAAAGATAGTCTTATATCCCAGTTCAGGGACCCATGATAAAAGACTGCCCCCTTTTATATCGACGGGTTAATCCCAGATGCATTTTCGGGAGATATGCACCCTACGAACCGGTACTAATACCCAGTTCTCTAGTAGTGGGCCAACAACACGATGTCGCGGGTTGCCGGAGGAGACCAATCGCCGCATGCTAGCATACATACTTTAACATATGCCCTCAAGAGTCAAGGCCGACCCACTCCATAGAGAGGTTGGTGTCCATCATCACCAAACTGGCCACGCTCCTCACAACCATCGTCGACAACTCGCATCTCACCGTTGCCGCCCAGACCCGGCAACCGCATCGGATCAGAGTCTAACCAAAAGCCAGCGAGCGAGACAAGCCAACAAGAAGGAATACATGGCCTTCATCTTCAGAGACGCAAGCAAATAGTGGAGGAGCCGGACCATGATGCCACGAAACTGCTAGGCACACTGGAGATGGTGCCAATAACATCTACACCGAGGGCTGCTGGGGATGCCGTAAGATGATGACAATGCCATGCGGACTGACCGAACGCAACACAACATAGCCGCAATGGTGCCATACCGTAACTAGTAGAGAACTCGCCTTTAGTCCCGGTTGGTAGGGTGCATATCTCCCGAAAATCCATCCGGGATAAACCAATCGAGACAAAAGGAGGGGGGTCTTTAGTCCCGGGTCCTTCAACCAGGAGTAAAGTCACACAAAACCAACCGGGACTAAAGGGCTTGCCACGCCAGGCGTGGGATAGGCCCTTTACTCCCGGTTGGTAAAAGCAACCGGGAGTAAAGGGTGCCCCTTTAGTCCCAACCCCAACCGGGACTAAAGTCCTACTTAAATTTTCATGCATGGCACCCTGCATGGCGCTTGAAATTTTCATGCATCATGTACGTACCCTGGCCCTTTTGTTAACTTTTAGTAGTTGAGATTTTTTTTATAATGAAATCAACTAGTATTTAAACGAATGAAAAGAGTAATTATACAATTACTATATATATACACAATTCATATACACAATTCAACTAGTATAATGAAATCAACTATATATACAAATCGATCTTAGTGCGTATCATATATACAAATCAAACTATATATCTACAATCTTCCCGTCGAGGTGTTGCTCGGAGCGTCTAAATTTCGTCCATCGTAATAAAATTCTCCTTGTGGATTTACCACCTTATCCATTAGGAATCCAATGAGACCTTCATATATTGCTGCTACTCTTTCTTTCTTCAAGAGTCCTTGTTGAATATTTAACATCTATAATTTGAAAATATGTGAATGTTACACGAACAATTAAATATAAGGAGCTAGAAAATAATTAAGTAGTAATAGTTTTATTTTACGTACTTTAAAGTTGTGCGGCGTCATCTTTAGTCCCTTGGGTCCCATAAATTTGTGCATGTGCTCACAGATATAGTAGCCACATAGATTATTCCCGGGTTCCTGTCTTAACCACTTCAGTGCGGAAAAAAAAAGTTATACAATGTACTAAATATGCAGACTTCATACGTACATGGAAGTCTGTGTTCCATGTAGATAAACGGACACTTACAGAACCCAGGCACTGATCAAAGAGACGTCTAGGGCATCATGATGGTACACTTCATTTATATCCATGAAGTCTAGCCACAAAACTTTCTCGCCTTCATCGTAAAAATCTATCAGTTTTACCTTAAGGCCAAACATCTCCCTCGAGTCGGCGGACACCTTCATATACCATTGATGGAATTCGTACATCTTTGTTGATAGCTTCCGTACCAACTCAGGCCTTACTAGAGATTTGCCTAGCTCAAAAGTCCATCTCGGTTGAACTGGCGGTGCAGCTGGCAGCTCAACTTGCCCTAAACATTCATCTAGTCCCATACCTGTTTCTTCAATGAATTTCAATACTTGTGCTTGTTGATCCAAGGGCATTGCTGCTATCTTTTGAGCGTCTTTTTTGGTAGATGCCCGAGGTCCGGGACAACACCACTAGAACATGACTTTCCTTTTCTTTTGTCCCTCTCATCAGCCTTTACTAAAGCTCATTCGTAGTTTGATAGTAGTGGTATCCTTTTCTTAGCTCCTTCTTCCATCCTGATAAAAAAAATTTAAATCTTTTTGATTTACTGGCGGTGGCTCCATCTCCCTTGCTTTTTTTTCTTCGACTTGTTTCTTGAACCACGCATTGGCCTCTGCTTGGATTTCTGCCCACTGTTCTGCATGACTCATTGCCTCCCAGCGTTCCTTACGAGTCACTTCAGGCTCCTTTATTTTCTTCTTTCTTTGTCTTTGCTTGGGAGGCGGTGCTCGTGACTTCTTTAGTGGTGTTGCAGGTTCCTTCATCGGGGCTGCTCTTAGTCTCGGCGATGGTGATCGGGGAGGGCTGTTGTTATTGTCGTCATCGCTCCCACCACCAAGATGTGGTGGTGATGGAGACCTTGATCGAGAAGGAAGCGACGGTCCTGGAGCAGGTTGTGCAGGAGATGACGGTCTCAAGCTATGAGGAGAAGGTTGCTGCTGGGGATCTACGGGGACCGGTCTTGAGCTCTGAGGAGATGGCTCCGTGCCGGTCATGATGATGTAGCGTTTGCGCCATAGAATGATCCGATGAAGCACATCTACCAGTGTCCTTTCCCCGTCGCCTCCTGGGAGGTTGAGCTCTAGGCCTTCATATTGGCTATCAACAAGTTGCTCTATGCTAACGCTGGCATAGCCAGGTGGAATCTCCATTCCATGGCTTGTCTGCCCTACCAGGATTGGTAACGCACTCCCGTACACCACCTGTACATATAGCAGAAGTAAACAAGTTATTAAACTCTGATCCCAAGGTGTGGATCATTTCAGAAGATTGCATAAATATTATGTATAAGTATACCTTAATGGTGAGGTTGCCGACCGGTGCATGCAGCTCGCATGAGGTGCGTTGCATGATGGCATCTATAGCGAACCGTTGCTCCTCCATGGGTAACCTGGGCGTCTGTGCATCGGGAAGCCCTGTAGAAGCACAACTGCTCAAGAGGCATTGAGAAGGGCTGGCATAGTTTGGATTCGGCAATGCTCCAGATTGGGCCAACTCCGCAACTGCGTGGGCTACTCGACGATTGATTTCCTCCAACATTCTTTCTTCTTGTGACTGCACTTTGGATTCTAGCATCTGTCACCAGCTCTCCTCAATCTGTTCCTTTCTTCACTTGCGGCTTCTGTACGATGTGTTGTTGTAACGACCTCGGTTAAATCCTTCACGTTAATCTTAACCCGAGTCACTGATCCCCTGTCTTAGTTTTACCAAGTCTAAGTGCTCAACCTCCAGTTCGGTCCCGACCCTTGTAGTCCGACCCCTCGCCGTTTTCCCCAGTTCCGACCCCGTCGACCCCAACTCACCCGCTGGATCTTTCTAAGTCCTCCCACAACACCTCCCTTCAAATCTGAGCAGTGGACCACCGAGACTGACCGGTGGACCCACGAGATCTTTTCTCCCAGATCTCCCGCGACACACGCACTCGAGTTTCATGCCCGCTTCAGAGTTCCCTTGCCGCGTGGCTCAACTTCTCCGACGCCCGCCGCTCCGCCTCGTCGCCGGCCATGACCGGATGGATTCTTGCGCCCCCTTCCCCAATCGCAGCGGAAGCCCCTCTGCTACCCTTTCTGCAGCACCTCACCGCCCGCGCCCATCATCACCTCGCCAGACCCCGGCTGCAGAGCCCGATGCCGCCCATCTTTTCCGTCGCCCCTCCATAGTCGCGCCGCCCCGGTCCTCGCTACGCGACGATTCCTCCTCCACCAACCCAGACCACGGCCGTGACAGCTCCTTTTCCGCCCTGTCAGAGCTTCGCCCCCGACAATCTGTTGCTCCGCGCTCACCCGCGTGATCGCAGCCGCTTGTCTTCTCACCTGTGTGCCCTCGTTTCTAGCGCCGTTCCCGTGGTCACTTCCATCAGATCCACCGCACGACGACGCCCGCCTCCGCCAAATCTCAACCACCGGCAAAACCGCACCTGCGCTGCCCCGCCTCTGGTGCCCAATGACCGCCTGTGCCATCCCCGAAGTCCTGCTCCACCGCCCGCGTTGCTCAATCGCCGCCCCGGCAACGCACTCCATCATTTCTTCCCTGGCCTTCGCGCCGCTTCCCCCTTCTCTCTTTCGCGCAGCTATAAAAGGGGAATGCCAGAGCCCCACCGGAGTTCCCCTTCGCCATCGCTGCCCTCCCGCTTTGCTCCCTGTTCGTGCTCACAGCGCCACCACCTAAGTTTCTGAGGAACTCCCCTCTCCGCTCCACACCGCTCTCTCAATCCACCCAGCCCCTGCTCCCCGTGCTACACAAGAGCTTGCTTGTGGTCCACAAGAAGCACCGCCGCCGCCGGAGTACCACCGGGCATCATCGCCGCTGCCCAAGCCTTAGTCTTTCCGCCGAAGCCTGTTCTTTCCCGACCCCAAGCTTCATCTGTAAGACGAAGGTAAGCTGCTGACCCTTTGTCCATCTTGTCCGACCCCTCCTGTCCGCCCGACCCCGGTTCCATCTCGCCCGACCCTGTCTGTTCCGTCGACCTTTCTCCGCCTCGCCCGAGGGCTCGGCTGTATCTTTTTCCTTGAACCGAGGGTATATGTGTAAAACTTGGGGACTTCTCTGAGTTAAGTCTGAGGACCCTAGCACATCTATTCCTCTAGATTAAGGGTTTGATCATAAGTTCCTTCCCATCCGACCCTTATATCTTGATCTCCACCAACTCAAGCGAACCTCCCCACCCTCCCGTAACTTTCCGCAAGTTTCTAGGCTCAAACTTGCAAGTGTTGCTGTTGAAATAACCGTCTAAATGCTAACCCATGCATTGCATTCGAGTAGAGCTGCGTCTCGCCGACGGCCTCTACAAACTGTGCCCGGCGCCAGAGGACGAAGCTGCAGCAGAGCTCCCGCCTCCAGAAGCCGAAGCCGTCCAAGCAGAAGAGCAGTTTCCCTCCTCCCTGATCGAAGGCAAGCCCCGGATGCATGAATCCCCCTGTGTTTTACCAAACTTGCGCATGCCTTTTTTATCATGGTTGTGCATTTACGTATAGGAGTTGTTTGGAACCATAGATGCATGACTTAGATCCCTTGATCTGATCACTAGCTGTTGGACCAAGTAGATGCTTTGCTTAAATAGGAAACGGTAAAAGCCGAGTGATTTCCTGTCACTCGCGAGTTATAGGAGTTGGCTGTTTTCCTTCTGTTACAACTATAAGGACGATGGACGGGGCAGGGTTCTGGTTAACTCTTTGGTGGTCGGTTGATCGCCCCGTCTGTCTATGAAGTTTGCTAAGGCCCGACAGTGGTGGTGTTCATGATCAAGTGTTTGAAAGTACTAATCTCATACCTAGTATGGGATGGGGAAGCCCAGTACCTGATTGAACTAGGGCGTGGCTTATACCCCTGCTGTCCCTGGAACGAGGTTCCCATGGTGCATCATGTGGGTGCAAGTGCGGTCACAGTACGGTAGAGACCGGGATTGTGGAGCATTACATGCCAAGGGAAGTTTGGACCTGACACGCGCCTGGGAATTGATGGGGACGGCCAACACAGGAAGCGACCCTTGTGGTGCATGGATGTCGTGAGATTAGGTTTGCCATGCATGGTTAAGAAACTCGAATCGATTCGTCTGCCTCTCACAGTCTGAGACTGCTTGATCGCTATGTCACCCTGAGTAATAAAGGAATCTGATGAGAACATGGTCTTTATGAATGTATATATATACCTTTTGGTTGCTTCTATGTTTGCTTAGAGCAAGATGCTAACTTAGATCGGGTAATGAACTTAGAATCTGAGCTAAAACTTGAAAGTAGGGATACACCTAGTGCTTTTGGCAAATAAACCCCTCAGCCATAGAGCCTTGCATGTCTAGAGTGGTGGAGTAAGTAGTACTCCTGTCGGTTAAGTCTTGTTGAGCTTAGTAGCTAAGCCTTGTTGTGGCTCTTCTTTTCAGGTGAAGTTGCTGCCTCTGAGCCCTCCTCGGTTGGCACTTGGCCGTCCCAACTCCCTTCGGGTTGGACGGTTGAGTGGGATCCCTCCTCGGATGGCAAGGAGAGGGATCACTGACGTCTCGGTTGGCCTCACCAGGGATGTCCGACCCCGACGAAGTAGCTTCCGCTTGTTGTTTTACCTTCTGTTGTTTTCTTCTGAACCTTGTAAACTCTGATGTTATTTTATGGCCAAACTAAATGGTTAATTTGTTAACTTAGTGGACTTGTTGTATTCTCTGGAACCGCTCACCTTCGTGTGAGTTTGCTATTCGATCCTGTTCAAGTGGTTAAATCGGATGAAATCCGACGGCACTTCGCATTTACTTGGTTAAGGCATGAGTGTCGCATATCAGGCGGCTTAATCATCTTTAATCAAGCAAATCCGAAGTGGATCCGCCACAGCTGTCACCTCGAAAAGCAAACTTCCACGGAATGACCCTGAACCCTCTGCAATGTCCTGGGTGTCGGGCATGCATCCTAGGCCCATGAGTAGACCTTGGACGGCCCACTAAGGGGCGTACTCGGATATGATCAGGACAAGGGATAGGCGTATCCCACTCGGACTAGTCAAGTATGTTTATGGAAAACTACTCGGGCCTTACCGAGTAGAACTCTGTAATAGTACCTGACTAGGACTCAGACTTGTAACCCTGCCCTCCCATGTATATAAGGGCGGGCAGGGACCCCCCTCAACAACAACTCCAGTTCATCAATACAAACCAACACACAGGATGTAGGGTATTACACGATCTAGCGGCCCAAAACTTGTCTAAATCATGTTCCTTGCGTCACCATTGATTCCTTGATTCTCGATGATCCTTACCGCACAAAAGACCACCTAGGGTACCCCCTAGGCGGGTTGCCGGTCTAAAACACCGACAGCTGGCATGCCAGGTAGGGGCACTCGTCGAGTTTCTCAGCGCGAACTCAATGGCGAAGGTCATCATCAGGCCCGTTTTCTTCATCGAAGCGGGAGCCACCTTCGTTTTCGGATCCTGGCTTTGCATCGCCGACAGCTCGGGTTCGTTCCGACGCCAGATCGTCAGCACTCAGGAGAAGAAATTAGAAGATCTGATCGGAAAAAACCAAGGTTTCAAAATCGACGAGTTCGAGTTCGACTACGCATCGGATGCGACTTTGCTTCGGACTAGTCGATCCCAGCTAGTGCCCAAGTAGGTTTCGATTTCAAAGCGGTTCCCGCACGGACTCCGCAACGCAACCAAAGTTCACCAAGGCTTTCTTACTCAAACCCAACTTGAACTCGGGCACGATGAAGACATCAACTCCGACTCGTCTTATTCGCCAGAGTTACCATTATCCGGTCCAGCCCAAGGATTGGTAATAACTTCAACATCACAAGGCAGATTCGTCCATTGGCCAAGATTGCGACCATCTCTTCTTGACCGCGACTATGACTCGCGCCTTGTCGCCCATATAGACAACCTCCCATATCAAGAAGGCATTCCACTCACTTCCAACCATGAGGAAAGCTCCACAGAGATTGCAACGTCAAGCTCCGGAAGCTACTACCCGGACAGGGAGATACTTGTTATTACTCAGAATAACAACCCGGGTACTAGCCAGAACAGAACCCCCAGGCAATTAGCACAACTCGACAACATCTCCGAAGATGAGTCTACAGCTGACGTTCCTCACAATGAAACCTCCAAGCAACGAAACCAAAGAAGGACGTGATAGAGTCGGAGTGCCCGATCTTTCGGTGAGTGGAGATAAATTCGACTTGGTGGAAGTAGACCCTCACGATCCGACTATGACGAGCGAACCCGAAGCACCAATGCAATCGCTGAACCAACTCCCTGTGGTTACCAACCTTGCCAGCGCAAGATCAGCCTGATCACGAAGATCGATTCCTGTCCGCAATCGAAGAACGAACAAGAAAAAGAGGCGAGCAATCTAAATATTACTCGAAGGTGGAGTTCTGAATCACACAAGGATAGCACGTATTTGCGTGTGTTCGAGAGTAGCGAAAGCTAGATGTAAAACAAAACTCAAGTTGTAAACAAAAGGGACTCCAACTAAATAAAGGGGGCGCAGCCCCTGGAGTCCGGAGGAGGCGCCACAGCAGGAGGGGGGACGCGCGCGACCAGGGGGAGGGCCACGGCTCCCAACCCTAGGCGCCCCACCTGGGCTGCCCTGTTGGGCCATCTTCTTATTCCGCTGGGCCTTCGTTCCTTAACAGCATGATGAAATTTAATTCTCTCGCACGGGCCCGAGTGATTGGCCCAATTGGATGATCAACTGTAGGCGCCTGAGGTGGAGGAGCAACTGGAGGCGCCTGAGGTGCTGCTGGTGTAGATGTACTCGTGGTGTCCTCATCATCCTCCCCTTCTTGAACTGAAGTCATCCTCGACGGCAACTCCTCATCTTTGCCCACATACGGTTTCAAATCTGCAACATTAAAACTCGTGGAAACACCAAACTCCGCAGGCAGGTCAAGGATATAAGCATTATCATTAATCTTGGTTAGCACTTTAAAAGGACTAGCAGCACGTGGCATCAATTTAGAACGACGTAAAGTAGGAAAATGATCCTTTCTCAAATGCAACCAAACCAGATCACTCGGTTCAAAAGTAACATGTTTTCTCCCTTTACTACCCGCAACCTGATATTTAGCATTAGCAACAGCAATGTTTTGTTGAGTTTGCTCATGCAAGCTAATCATTTGATCAGCATGTGCAGCGGCATCTATGTGTGGGGCATCCTCAGCATCAAGCGCAAACAAATCAATAGGCGCCCAAGGAATATAACCATAAACAACCTGAAAGGGACACATCTTTGTAGAAGAATGCGTTGCATGATTATACGCAGACTCAACATGAGGCAAGCAATCTTCCCAATGTTTCAAGTGTTTATCTAAAACAGCCCGAAGTATGGTTGGCAAAGTTCGATTAACCACCTCAGTTTGTCCATCAGTCTGAGGGTGACAAGTGGTGCTAAACAGCAATTTAGTTCCCATTTTATTCCACAGTGATCTCCGAAAATGACTGAGAAACTTAGCATCACGATCAGAGACTATTGTATTTGGAATACCATGCAAACGAATAATCTCGCGAAAGAACAATTCAACAACATTGCTAGCATCATTAGTCTTATGAAAAGGTATAAAATGAGCCATTTTGGAGAAACGATCAACAACCACAAAAATACTGTCCCTCCCCTTCTTAGTTCTAGGCAATCCCAAAACAATGTCCATAGAAATATCAAGCCAAGGGGAAGTAGGAACAGGCAAAGGCATGTACAAACCATGGTTGTTCAATCGTGACTTAGCTTTCTGGCAAGTAGTGCAGCGTGCAACAAGGCGCTCAACATCAACGTGCATCCGGGGCCAAAAGAAGTGGGCAGCCAACACTTCATGCGTCTTGTAGATGCCAAAGTGCCCCATGAGACAGCTGGAACACACAGCTTGTTAGCGCAAAACAGGAACCCATCCTGTATGTGAAATTTGCCCCATGGTTTGCCATGAATACAATGGGCGAAAGCATCTTTAAAATCAGCATCGTCCACATATTGATCCTTCACAATTTGCAAGCCAAAGATTTTAAAATCTAACTGTGACAGCATGGTATAGCGACGAGACAAAGCATCAGCAATGACAGTTTCCTTCCCGCTCTTGTGTTTAATAATGTCAGGGAAAGACTCAATGAATTCTACCCATTTAGCATGACAACAGTTCAGGTTTGTTTGGGTACGAATATGTTTTAAAGCCTCATGATCAGAATGAATTATAAACTCGCGATGCCAAAGGTAGTGCTGCCAAGTATGCAAAGTGCGCACTAAAGCATAAAGCTCCTTATCATAAGTAGAATAATTCAAGCTAGCACCACTTAATTTCTCGCTAAAGTAAGCAACCGGTTTTCCTTCTTGTAACAAAATAGCACCTAGCCCAATACCGCTAGCATCGCATTCAAGCTCAAACACTTTAGTAAAATCAGGCAACTGCAAGAGAGGAGCACTGGTTAACTTATCTTTCAAGGTGCTGAACGCAACCTCTTGCGAATCACTCCAAGCAAAGGGGACATCCTTCTTTGTAAGCTCATGTAGAGGCTCTGCAATGGAGCTAAAATCACGAACAAACCTGCGGTAGAAACCTGCAAGGCCAAGAAAGCTTCAAATTTGTGTGACCGTCATCGGTGTAGGCCACGCCCGAATGGCATCGATCTTGCTGCTATCCACCTCAATGCCCTGTGGAGTAACAACATAGCCAAGAAACGAGACACGTTGTGTGCAAAACATGCATTTTTCGATGTTAGCAAATAAATGGGCCGCACGCAACGCATCAAAAACAGCACGCAAATGTTCTAAATGTTCTTCCATAGACTTGCTGTAAATGAGGATATCATCAAAATAGACAACTACAAACAATCCTATGAAGGGCCTTAGAAATTCATTCATCAAACGCATAAATGTGCTGGGAGCATTTGTCAAACCAAACGGCATAACCAACCATTCATATAACCCAAATTTCGTTTTAAAAGCCGTTTTCCATTCATCACCTAATTTCATGTGAATCTGATGGTAGCCACTACGCAAATCAATGTTAGTGAAAATAATGGCACCACTAAGCTCATCTAGCATATCATTAAGGCGTGGTATAGGGTATCGGTAGCGAATGGTAATGTTATTAATAGCACGACAGTCTACACACATACGCCATGAGCCATCTTTCTTTGGAACAAGTAACACGGGAATGGAGCAAGGGCTAAGAGACTCACGAATATAACCCTTGTCAAGCAACGCCTGTACCTGGCGCTGGATTTCCTTCGTCTCATTCGGATTTGTATGGTACGGGGCGCGGTTCGGAAGCTGTGCGCCGGGAATGAGGTCGATCTGGTGCTCAATGCCACGAAGTGGTGGGAGTCCCGGTGGCAAATCTTTTGGAAAGACATCAGCGTACTCCTGCAAAATGTTAGCAACCGCAGGGGGAATATCCAAAGATGGTGCATCATCAAGTGAAACGAGCACACTAGAGCATATAAGGGCATAGCATGGTAAAGGAGCATCGCGTAACTCATCAAAATCAGCACGTGTAGCAAGCAAAACAGGAGCATTCAACTTGATTTCAGAATTAACAGATGTCGATGGTTCAAGTTGTTTAGCAGTTTTAGCAGCTCTAGCAAGATCATCTTTAAGAATTTGTTCAGGTGTCATTGGATGTATAATTATTTTGTGACCCTTAAACATGATAGAATAATGATTTGAACGACTATGATGCAAGCTATTAGTATCATATTGCCAAGGTCGCCCAAGTAACAGAGAGCATGCTTCCATGGGAATAACATCACAATCGACAAAATTAGAGTAAGCACCCATGGAGAAAGGAACACGGACTGATCGAGTAATTCTAATTTTCCCACCATCATTAAGCCATTGAATGTGATATGGATTTGGATGCTTACGAGTGGGTAAAGACAACTTTTCAACCAGCGTGGTACTCACCAAATTGTTGTAGCTGCTATCGGTGTTTTAGACCGGCAACCCGCCTAGGGGTACCCTAGGTGGTCTTTTATGCGGTAAGGGTCGTCGAGAATCAAGGAATCAATGGTGATGCAGGGGCATTAGATTTGTTCTTCCTCCTTCTTTGCGCCTTCGCTCGCTGTTTCACCGCCGCCAGTGCTGCCGCCTCCACCATTGCCGCTTTTTGAGATAGATCCGAGTGGAAACCTCTTCCTTAACTTGAGGTTGAGTCCATCGAATGCGCTCCAAGAAGATGGGCAAGAAACTCGAGAAGATCCAAGGCAAGGCTCTGGCGATGGGCAAGGTCAAATCCAAGAAGGGGAAGGAGTTGGTGCTGCCGGCGCCGAAGGTGGGGCCGATGAACCAGACTGCTCCGCCGCCACCTGGGGTAACTTGGCAACACTCGATGATGAAGGAGGAAGCAGTCCAAGTGCTAGTTGATGCCAAGCTCCTTCAGCCGAAGGAAATCCTTGAGTGGCACCCCGCGTTTCCCAATGCGTGGCAGTTTGAGGAACATCATGCCGAGACGGTGATGCTTGCTCATTTTGTGGAAAGGGGACTGGCCGTGCCCACCTCCGACTTCTTCAGAGGTATTCTCGAGTACTACAATCTTCAGCTCGTCCACTTGAATCCCAATGGAGTACTGCACATGTCTATATTTGTACATCTGTGCGAAGTTTTTCTGGGAGTACCGCCAAGTCTCGAGTTATTTAGGAAACTGTTCCGTTGCAAGCCTCAGTCGAGTGCCCAGCGGACGGAAGTGTTTAGAGGCGCCGGGTTCCAACTCAGGAACTCGAATGCATATATTGAGTATAATCTGACCGACTCCCATGGGGATTGGAAGAAAAGGTGGTTCTACATTGGGAACCATGATCCTCGCTTGCCTGTGGTGACTGGTCACGCACCCAAGCATGTGGAAAACTGGGTAAGCGAGCCCGAGGACACCCCTGAGCTTGATCTCCTGATGCAGCAGATCACCGAGTTGAAGGTACTCGGTTTTACTGGGATCAACATGGCAGCCAGCTTCCTGAAGAGAAGGGTCCAGCCACTTCAAAAACGTGCTCACTCGGGAAGTGAGTACGGAGGTCTGAAGGATCCATCGCGTATGTTTGATGAGGACATATCTGATGATGACGTAGAGGCGCTGCTGGCTAAGTTTTTTAGGAATTATCAGGGAATACCAGTAATCCCTGCAGCCCTTCGCCAGTATGAATCCTGGTACGAGCCAAAAGTGGTAAGTATTTTCCTCCTGACTTGTTTTTCCTTGACTTGTGATTCTTGTTGCTGATACCGATTTGTTGTTTGAAGTCCCGAGTTCTTGCCGGCTACTTGGCGCAGTCGGAAGCCGTCGTCGAGGAGTCGGAGGATGAGCCTTCTCCTCCTGTTAAGAGACGTAGAGTAGTCCGCAAGATGTTTGCGGCTAAGTCTGCTTCAACCCCTGAGAAGTCTCGGGGTACCAAGGTATGTAGTCGGTAACTTGTGTATTACTGATGAACTTGAAATTCGTTATTGATGTGGTGAATCTTGTCTTGGTTCGCGAAGGCTATAGATGAGGTTGTTGCTGAAGAAATGGTTGTGTCCGACCCTGAAGTCGGTGATGCGGCTGTTGACACGGTGCCGGAGAGGGTGCCATCAACAGAAACTATGGTAGCCCCCGAGTTAACCACGCCAACTCCGTTGGCTGCCATGCCGCCCATTGCTGACCAGGCGGTTCTGGGGCTGCCTACTGGAGTAGCGAAGGAGTTGTGACCAGTACTTGCTACTGGCACCTTGCTGTCCAATGTGATCGCCAGCGGTAAGCGTTGTCCCTTCCGATTGTTTTCATTTGAGTAGTATTGTTGGTCTTGACTTCGATTTTGTAGGTCTTGGTGAGAAGACGGTGCCGGCGGCTGTTCCCGCGGCTCCTAGTACTCGGTCGGCTGTCGCCGAGAAGAAGCGTGTGCGACTGCCGCCGCGTTCAACTCGGTGAGCCTCCTTGTCTTGTTGGATGCCGTTGGATTGTCTTAAAATCATGTAGTGACACTTTTTTGGTGCAGAGATGTAGAGGAGACTATCCCTGTAGGGATAGTGCCGAATCCCTTGACTACAGCATCTATTCCTCTGGAGGACTTCATTGTTGAAGAGGTACCTGAGGTTGACGCCGGCCGTCTTGGAGCTACTATGTCAGTGCTGCAAGACATAATTCGCTCAGTGGAGATTCCTGCTACGGCATCAGGTTCAGGAGGCACTGCTTTGTCATCATCTACTGGCGGATCGCTGGCCGTAGTAGATGTTGGAAAAGCCAAACAGGCGACTCCTCCTGGTAACTGCTTGTAGTCTGTTTATTGTAGTCGTAGTTGGTAGCTGACATGGCGAATGTTGTAGGTGCTGATCTGGGTACGATTCCTCATCTTGTGGAGAGTACCCAAAGGCCAGTACTCAGTCTACCTTCTGACTTGGAGTTCCAGAGGGCCATTGATGTTTTCCGAGGTTTCCAAGTAGATATCCCTGTTGATGTTGTTGCATGACCCGAGTTGCTGTGAGGTTTTAAGACTCACCATACCTAACTTGAATGTTTTCAGGAAAGGAGCCATCAGTTGGAGCAGGAATGTGCCCAACTGACAGAAGCGCTTCGAGTTCATGAAGTCGGGGCGAAGTCCTTTGCCGTGGAATGCGCAGATCACGCTGTTCTGCAGGAGAAACTGGAGAGCCGCTATAAGTCCTTAAACAAGAAGTATCAAGGTAAGCATTGCGACTACTTTGGGTGTGTCCAACTGTAGTTGGATGTGGCCTGAGTTCTTTGCTTTGTAGAGCTCAAGAAGCAGGAAGCAGCTACAAGGAGCCAAGTTATTGATTGGAGGAACGCTCACGACCGAGTGGCAGATGAAGCCGAACATCTTCGGGCCGCGCTCACGGAAGCACAGGCTGCTTGCGAGCATCAGCGAGACCAAAAGATGCAAAATGGCGTGATGCTTGCCATGGCCATGGTGGCATGTAAAGATCATGCCCATACCTTGGGAAGACTTCGGGGTGAACTCCAAGAGTTGTCTGGAGCGGCCGAAGACTTGGTGAATACCATAGCCCCGGTGGAGGAAGGCGCAGGACCGCAATCGCTAGTAGAGCGACTAAGAGCTGCCCCGAGTAAAGTGGCGGGACTTTGCAAGACTGTTTGCAAACAGGTACTTGCGGTTGTGAAGTCCTACTACCCGAGGGCAGACTTGGCGGCAGCAGGTGATGGCGTGGCTCGCAACTGCACAGAGGAGGCCTATGCGCAGTACCTCGAGGAGGCGGAGCGTATTGCATCCAAGATGTCGGAGTTTGTCTCCTTAGAAGAGCTTTGAACTGTTTGTGTACTCTGTAGGGATACGAGGTAGGCTACACTAGCGCAATTCAAAAATTCTACCGCGTATAACCAGGAAGAACTGCCGTATAAGGATCACGGGATTACCACTCGACGCACTACTGGTGCGGAAGATGTAGATATGCGTCGATGCAGTGAAGATGATCACGTAGTCGTACGTAGTCGATCAACGTAGTGATACGTAGTTGATCACGTCCAGCAGCTCCTCAGCAGCTCGTCCACGTGCAGCAAGATCGCCTCCGGTGCCGCGGCTCGTCGGCGGCTCGTCGGCGGCTCGTCCAAGTGCTGCAGGCGCAACACCTCCAAGGTATCCACACGTGCAGGGAGGAAGCGTCGCAAGCCAGACTGCTAGATCCGCGAGTTGCAACAGGCGAGGGCGTGGGAAGCACGGTAGGTGTGTTTCGCCAAAAGGTGTAAACCCTAGGGCGCCCCCACCCCTCTATTTATAGAGGTTCCTGACGGGCCTCTGGATCCGAGGCCCATTAGTACTTCTAAACCTAATCCAACTCGGATCTGATCCGAATTGGGCTTCCAGCCCCTTAAGTGTGTGACCCTATGGGTTCGGATACGTATAGACATGGCCCGAGTACTCCTACTCGGCCCAATAGTCGGTAGCGGCGTCTAGCAAGACGTGCCAACTCCTATACGCACACGAAGATCATATCAGACAAACCATCACAACATAATATACATGCTATTCCCTTTGCCTCACGATATTTGGTCTAGCTTCAAGCCGACCGCTCTTTCTCGATCCTGTGATTCGGAATCCCTTTGTAGGTTAACTCTTAACCGTCCGTAGCATGGCCATGCATTTTCGGATCCGATCACTCGAGGGGCCCAGAGATATCACTCTCAATCAGAGAGGGGCAAATCCCATCTTGATTGACCATGTCTCATAGCATGCTTCTTGACAAACCCGAAAGCTACCTTTATAACTACCCTGTTACGGCGTAGCGTTTGATAGCCCCTAAGTAGGTCGATCCACATCTAGAACACATGCGACAATCTCAGGTCTAAGGACAAAGCGTATATGTTGTTTAAAGAGAGAACTACTTCTCGTGTTGGGTCAGTCATAGCACATGTCTCCACATGTGTCCACATTATTAGTTCAACATCTCCATGTCCATGACTTGTGAAACATAGTCATCAACTAATACATGTGCTAGTCTAATATTCATGTGTGTCCTCACATGAACTCCGACTAGGGACAACTTTAGAATAACCATACAAGTAAAGAGTTTCACATACAATTCACATAATTGCAAATCAATTCAAGTAGCCTTCAATGGATATTCAATGAACACAACATACAAATCATGGATACAAATGGAATATCATCATCTCTATGATTGCCTCTAGGGCATACCTCCAACAGTCTCCCACTTGCACTAGAATCAATCTAGAAGGTACCTAATACCCATAGCTCTTACATGCGCATCATGCTTAGCCTGCGGGAGTGGTTTTGTCAACGGATCAGAAATGTTCAGATCCGTGTGTATTTTGCATATCTTGATCTCACCCCGGTTAACGAAGTCTCGAATGAGATGAAATCGCTGCATTACGTGTTTGTTCTTCTGGTGGTTCCTTGGCTCCTTTGCTGGCGCAATTGCCCCATTGTTATCACAGTAGAGATTCAATGGGCTGGACAAATTCGGGAACACACCAAGCTCAATGAGGAAATTCCTTATCCAAACACCTTCCTTCGCGGCTTCCGAAGCCGCGATGTACTCGGCTTCTGTCGTAGAATCGGCCACCGTCTCCTGCTTGAAACTCTTCCAACTAACAGCACCACCATTTAGCGTGAAGACAAATCCTGATTGTGACTTTGAATCATCTCTGTCGGTTTGGACACTAGCATCGGTGTAACCTGTTACAACGAGCTCCTCCTCACCTCCATAGACGAGGAACATATCTTTAGTCCTTCTCAAGTACTTAAGAATGTTTTTCACCGCTGTCCAGTGACTCTCACCTGGATCAGATTGGTGTCTGCTTGTCATACTTAGTGCATATGAAACATCTGGGCGAGTACTTATCGTTGCATACATGATAGATCCAATAGCTGAGGCATATGGCACTCTACTCATGCGATCCCGCTCATCAGCAGTCGAAGGACACTGAGTCTTGCTGAGATGTATGCCATGTGACATAGGCAAGAACCCTTTCTTTGCCTCTTCCATGCTGAACCGCTTCAACACTTTGTCGATGTAAGTATCTTGGCTTAAACCTATAAGCCTTCTCGATCTATCTCTATAGATCTTAATGCCCAGAATATATGCCGCTTCCCCTAAGTCCTTCATCGAAAAACTATTTTTCAGTGAAGTCTTTACGGACTCAAGCATAGGAATGTTATTTCCAATCAGTAATATGTCATCCACATATAAGATTAGAAATACTACAGAGCTCCCACTAACCTCCTTGTAAACACAAGACTCTTCTTCGTTCTTGGTGAAGTCAAACCCTTTGACCACTTCATCAAAACGAATGTTCCAACTCCTAGATGCTTGCTTCAATCCATAAATGGATCTCTGAAGCTTGCATACCTTTCCAGCATTTTTCGGATCGACAAAACCCTCGGGCTGTATCATATACACGTCCTCAGCTAGGTTTCCATTCAGGAAAGCTGTCTTGACATCCATCTGCCATATCTCATAATCGAAATATGCAGCTATAGCTAGAATAATCCGAATGGACTTAAGCATCACTACGGGCGAGAAGGTCTCGTCGTAGTCAACTCCTTGAACTTGTCGAAAACCTTTTGCGACAAGTCGTGCTTTATAGATGTGAACATTTCCATCCACGTCCTTTTTCTTCTTATAGATCCACTTGCACTCTATGGCTTTAACACCATCAGGCGGGTCAACCAAGTTCCAAACTTGATTGTCTCCCATGGACTCTATTTCGGATTGCATGGCACTCTGCCATTTTTCGGAGTCTGGGTCCATCATTGCTTATGCATATGTCGCAGGCTCATCATTGTCCAACAATAATATTTCCCGCATTTCGCGGAGCCTTGCCGACCTTCGTGGTTGTGGCGGTGCTTCTCTTGCCATGGGTATCTCAACTTGTTCTGCTACGTTAGCATCACTCATTGATTCTTGCCCGATCGGCTCATCTTGAACTTCTTCAAGATGCACTGTCTTTCCACTCTTTTCTCCTTTGAGAAACTCTTTCTCTAGGAAAACCCCGTTCCGAGCGACAAACACTTTGCCTTCTGATCGGTTGTAGAAATAATATCCCAAAGTTTCCTTTGGATATCCCATGAAAATGCACTTATCCGACTTGGGTGTGATCTTGTCCGACTGAAGTCGCTTGACAAAAACTTCACATCCCCAAATCTTTAGAAAAGACAAACTAGGAACCTTTCCAGTCCATATCTCATATGGTGTCTTAACTACGGATTTAGATGGTACCCTATTAAGTGTGAAAGCTGCTGTTTCTAGAGCGTATCCCCAAAATGACAACGGTAGGTCCGACTGGCTCATCATTGATCGAACCATGTCTAACAAAGTTCGATTACGTCACTCGGACACACCGTTTCTCTGAGGTGTTCCAGGCGGCGTAAGTTGTGGAACAATTCCGCAACTCTTTAGATGATTGCTAAACTCATGGCTCAAATACTCGCCTCCACGATCAGATCGTAAGGCCTTAATTTTCTTGCCACGCTGATTTTCAACTTCATTCTGAAATTCCTTGAACTTTTCAAAGGTTTCAGACTTGTGCCTCATCAAGTAGACATAGCCATATCTACTAAAATCATCAGTGAAAGTTATGAAGTATTGGAATCCTCCTCTAGCCGTCGTGCTCATTGGTCCGTATACATCACTATGTACGAGTTCCAACAAGTCTACTGCTCTCTCAGGAAATCCTGTGAAAGGCGTCTTGGTCATCTTGCCTAGCAAGCAAGCCTCACATGTCTCGTATGATTCAAAATCAAACGAAGTTAGAAGTCCATCAGAATGGAGCTTCTTCATGCGCTTTTCACTTATATGACCCAAACGACAATGCCACAAGTAGGTAGGACTCAAATCATTAGGCCGAGGCCTTTTAGCACTTACATTACAGACAGGTGAACCATCAAGATTTAAAACAAATAATCCATTCACAATGGGTGCAAAAGCCATAAACATATTATTCTTAGAGATCACACAACCATTGTTTTCACTCGCAAATGAATAACCATCCTTCATCAAGCATGAAGGAGACAAAATGTTTCGACTTAAACTAGGAACAAAATAACAATTATTCAACTCCATAATAAATCCTGACGGGAGGTGGAGTTGCATCGTCCCGACGGTCAACGCAGCAACTCTTGCATTATTGCCCACGCGGAAATCAACTTCTCCTCTTTCCACGCTTCTACTTCTTATCATTCCCTGCATTGAATTGCAAATATGAGCAACCGATCTGGTATCAAATACCCAAGAATTAATAATTGTATCAGCGAGAAATATGTTGTCTATAACATTAACAACAAGCGTACCTGAGGTAGAAGTACTCTTACTTCCGCCATTCTTCAACGAAGCTAGGTACTGCTTGCAGTTTCTCTTCCAGTGACCAAGTTCATGACAGTAAAAGCACTCTTTGTCTGGAGTAGGTCCAGGTCCAGCTTTAACCTTGGGCGCTGGGTTTGGCTTGGACGTTCCAGCCTTGCCCTTCTTCTTCCAAGAATTGCCCTTCTTCTTAAAGCTAGGCTTGTTCTGTATAGCCATCACATGGCTGGTACTAGCGCTTTTCTTGATGTCTACCTCTACTGTCTTGAGCATACCACACAGTTCATTCAAACCCTTCTCCGTCCCATGCATATGGTAGTTCGAGATGAAGTTCCCATAGCTAGGCGGAAGAGATGAAAGAATAAAGTCAGTGGCCAACTCTTTGCCCATTGGGAAGCCCAGCTTCTCCAATCGCTGAGTGTAACCAACCATCTTGATTACATGTGGTCCTACTGCTGCGCCTTCTGCTAACTTGCACTCCAGAAAGGCTTTGGACACATTGAACCTTTCGGTCCTAGCCTGTGTCTGGAACATGTCCTTGAGCGCCACGATCATATCGTGTGCCTCATGATTTGTTTCGAACTGCATCTGTAGCTCGGGTTCCATGCAAGCAAGCATAAGGCAGCTTACCTCAAGATTAGCATCAAATGCCTTCTTGTAAGCAGCCTTAACGGCAGCAGATGCATCATCAGCAGGTACTGGTGGTAGTGGGGTGTCTAGAACATCTTCCTTTTTATCGGCCCTGAGAACAATTCTCAGGTTACGGATCCAATCCGAGTAGTTTGTTCCATTCAACTTGTCCTTCTCAAGGACCGAAAGCAAAGCAAACGATGTGGTGGTGTTGCTAGGTGCCATTTAATCTACAACAAAAGTAATGCAAAATACACTAAGACAAACGTATCCATGATAGAGCAAATTACATTAAACTATTTTAACAGAATCTACTCCCACTAAAATCAATATCCCTCTATTGAAACTTAGTGATTCAGGATCCACAACTAACAAGTCCACTAGTGAGCTTTAGCATCACCGCTAGCAAACGAGGTAGATCGGTAAGCAACTTTTGCTAATCATATCACATATGACTCCTGTTGTTGGGTGACATCTCCATGTCTCGGCGCCCAACCGTTATGCCCCAAGGTCCTTAACCGTTAAGATGACCTCGTTAAGCAAACCAACCCTTATGCGTGTAAGTGTCCGACACAAACCCGTCTAGTCAAGGAAAACTAGTGGTACCCTAATTTCATAGACCCACCACTAATTGTACAAGACATGGGACGGTGCAAGTTTTAGTTGGGAGGGCATACTAACTTAAACTTTGTGAGGGATCGTTCTACTTCTAACATCACAGCATGCAGAAAGTAAAACATAAACAGAATAGCATTCACACAGTTGTGACACAGTATGGCCCGTTTTCATATGGTGATCTCCATCTCCATAGAACCTGTTCACCATGGTGATCTCCATCTCCATGTTCCATGTGCGCCATCCTCCTGGTGATGAGTCCTCCAAGAACTAGAGCATGCTATTACGCCTAATAGCTAGTAAAGAATCTAGTAATGAAGATTACATAGTTGCTTGGGTCATCACAGATTGGTACGCAGACCATTAAATACAATAAAGTGACAACACATATGGCTCCTGCCGTGTTGCCGTACGCGCGACACGCAGGTCACGAATGAGTTACACACATGCATCACATACACAAGGGGGCCATACTGATCACAAGATACAAACATACATCCTGGAAAACAGAGTTAGGCGTCCTAACGTTCCAAACTTCGGATGCCCGAAACTCCATCTTCCAAGCCAAATTTGGGAAATCTAATTTCGCCGAAAATGGCGAAGTGGTTGAATTTCATGTGTAACTTTTTTTGTAGATCAATTTTCATATAAAATTCGCCCCAATCCGAGATCGTACTGAAAAGTTACGGCTGATTTACCGAAGCATACGCAAACAGCAAAAATCCCGACCCCGGCAGTAGATCTCATCTACTGTTGCACATCTAATGCGCCTGGCGTATGACCCTGGATTTCGATTCGACCAATCATATTGATCTTCGCTCACTGCAACTGGATTTACGTGTATCACTTAACTCCGATGGCGGAAACCGACCGGTAGGAGTATGTCGTTACACTACCATTGCAGCAAGGGCACGAAACCAGGACATAGATCAAACGGAAAACTCGTATATCTCCATATGCACACATCCCAAATCCAAAACTAAGCAGCTACGGCTCTTGATACCACTGTAGGGATACGAGGTAGGCTACACTAGCGCAATTCAAAAATTCTACCGCGTATAACCAGGAAGAACTGCCGTATAAGGATCACGGGATTACCACTCGACGCACTACTGGTGCGGAAGATGTAGATATGCGTCGATGCAGTGAAGACGATCATGTAGTCGTACGTAGTCGATCAACGTAGTCGTACGTAGTCGATCACGTCAGCAGCTCCTCAGCAGCTCGTCCACGTGCAGCAAGATCGCCTCCGGTGCCGCGGCTCGTCGGCGGCTCGTCCAAGTGCTGCAGGCGCAACACCTCCAAGGTATCCACACGTGCAGGGAGGAAGCGTCGCAAGCCGGACTGCTAGATCCGCGAGTTGCAACAGGCGAGGGCGTGGGAGGCGCGGCAGGTGTGTTTCGCCAAATGGTGTAAACCCTAGGGCGCCCCCATTCCTCTATTTATAGAGGTTCCTGACGGGCCTCTGGATCCGAGGCCCATTAGTACTTCTCAACCTAATCCAACTCGGATCTGATCCGAATTGGGCTTCCAGCCCCTTAAGTGTGTGACCCTATGGGTTCGAATACGTATAGACATGGCCCGAGTACTCCTACTCGGCCCAATAGTCGGTAGCGGCCTCTAGCAAGACGTGCCAACTCCTATACGCACACGAAGATCATATCAGATGAACCATCACAACATAATATACATGCTATTCCCTTTGCCTCACGATATTTGGTCTAGCTTCAAGCCGACCGCTCTTTCTCGATCCTGTGATTCGGAATCCCTTTGTAGGTTAACTCTTAACCGTACGTAGCATGGCCATGCATTTTCGGATCCGATCACTCGAGGGGCCCAGAGATATCACTCTCAATCAGAGAGGGGCAAATCCCATCTTGATTGACCATGTCTCATAGCATGCTTCTTGACAAACCCGAAAGCTACCTTTATAACTACCCTGTTACGGCGTAGCGTTTGATAGCCCCTAAGTAGGTCGATCCACATCTAGAACACATGCGACAATCTCAGGTCTAAGGACAAAGCGTATATGTTGTTTAAAGAGAGAACTACTTCTCGTGTTGGGTCAGTCATAGCACATGTCTCCACATGTGTCCACATTATTAGTTCAACATCTCCATGTCCATGACTTGTGAAACAACTATCAACTAATACATGTGCTAGTCTAATATTCATGTGTGTCCTCACATGAACTCCGACTAGGGACAACTTTAGAATAACCATACAAGTAAAGAGTTTCACATACAATTCACATAATTGCAAATCAATTCAAGTAGCCTTCAATGGATATTCAATGAACACAACATACAAATCATGGATACAAATGGAATATCATCATCTCTATGATTGCCTCTAGGGCATACCTCCAACATACTCTTGTACTTGAATACATTGATATTTTGAAATGTCGAACCTTTTGGATTTGTTGTGTCGTCGTCTTGCGAAGAGTAGTTTTAACTCCATTCCGTCGAAACTCGAAGTATTGCAACTCTGTTGTGCCCGACCCTCTGGGGATTCATCTCGCTCGACCTTGAGGTTTGGGGTCGGCTTCGCCCAACCCTGAGTCCTGGGGTCGGCTGAGCCCGACCCTTTGTAAGGGCAGCTCCGCCTCGCCCGACCCCGAGTGAGACTCCGCTTCGCCCGACCCTGAGTCCTGGGGTCAGCGGAGCCCGACCCTGAGGTCGGAGTAGTCAAAGCCCCTGACGTGGGCTATGCTTGGCTCATAGTAGTCCCGTGTGTCGAGTAGTCGTAATGCAGTTTGAGTACTCATCTTCTGAGGGACACGGGTGTACTATACTTGTCTGTCCTTTGTGGATGTACGGGTGTACTGTGCTCTTTTGTACTTTGCGGATGCACGGGTGTACTGTGCTCCTTTGTCCGTTGCGGCATGAGTGCAGTCACATGGGCATTGGTAGGAGTTGTCAGACTTATTGATCACGGGTGCATAGTAACTCTTGAGCAGGTGGTAGTTGGAGCTTTCGGCTATAAATAGGGCCATCTAGTGGGCGAACCAACTCAAGCTCCTGAGTAGCGATGGATTGCCTGCGGTTGCTTCTGTTTGAGTGTAGAGAGCCATCAAAGAGTGCACCGGTGCTACAAGATTCCTCGTAGATTGAGGCCACCTTCACCCCACGGACTCCTGCGCTCGTAGGGATAGCCGCGATGCTAGAAGAATCCTCGTAGGAGGTTTCCTCGCGCACCTCATCTTGCAGCTCGTGATCCAGTGGAGTACGCGCTGGAACTCGCGAGTGATGGGTGACGAGTGTCGCGGTCTTCATCCCGCTCTGAAAGAGGTCGAGGTGCGGCCATAGAGCAGATTGGCTCCGCAAGGCTAGCAAAAGAGCAGCCTTGGTTCCCTCTAGGCGCGTCTTGCTGGATTTGGCGTTGCCGCTGTCCAAGCGATGGCAGTGCCTTGGGTAGGATACCTGGGCATGGCTGCGTTTTGCGTAGCTTCCTTGCGTGTGGGCCCTTCCTGCGGTCGGCAGACCTGAGTGGCCTTGTGATATAGTAAAAGCCTGAGGCTTGAATGCAGCCCGCCAGTAGGCAGTTGCTTGTAGTCTTCGTGTAAGCCGAGTCCTTGTACTCGTATGTAACTTGATGTACTCTTGTTTCAGTAAAGATTGATATGAAGTTTTTGTATCAGGGCAAGGATCCTTGTTGTACTGATAGCTCGTTGAAGTGAACACCCCTTGTAGTCGGTAGTCGGGTAGTCGTCCCGAGTACTTGCTTTGAAGTGAGTACTCGAGTGCTGCTATGGGTAATAGCGATAGAGGTGTTCTATATTCCAGGAGTTTGGCACCTGTTCTCCTGAGAGCTCTTGGAGTCTGTAAGATCCGGGTCCTGTAACCTTTGATACGATGTAAGGACCTTCCCACGGTGAATTGAGTTTATGCAATCCTGACGTGTCTTGGATATGCTTAAGGACCAAATCGCCCGAGTTGAAAGATCTTTCCTTGACGTTGCAGTCGTGATAACGTCGTAAACCATCAAGATATCTGGCAGATTGCACTAGTGCTGCGCATCTTGTTTCTTCCAAACTGTCTATATCCGTTCACCGCGTTTCTATTGCAAGCTCTTCATCGTATTGTTCAACGGATGGTGATTGCCACATGATGTCGGCGGGAAGTATGGCTTCTGAGCCATATACCAGAAAATAGGGTGATAGTCCCGTAGTCTTGCATGGTTGGGTACGTAGGCCCCACAAGGCATTGGGTAACTCTTTGAGCCATCGGCCACCTTTGGTGTTACCGACATCATGTAGTCGTTTCTTCAGAGCATCGAGGAAGCATAGCAAGGTGCACCCGGCAGTGGAGTCAACCACTTGATCGATCCTGGGTAGCCCAAAAGGATCTTTCGGGCAGTGTTTGTTGAGGTCGGTGTAGTCGACGCACATTCTCCATTCGTTGTTTTTCTTACGATCAAGCACGGGATTGGCGAGCCAGTCAAGATGGAAAAATTCCTTGATGAATCCTGCCGCGAGTAGCTTGGCTAACTCTTTTTTGATTGCTTCTCGTCTGTCCTGAGCGAACCGGCGTAGTCATTGCCGTTTTGGAGTAGCTTTGGGATCGAAGTTGAGGGAATGCTCGATCAGTTCCTTGGGCACACCTGGCATGTCAGCCAGCTTCCAAGTCAAGATATCGTGGTTAGCCCGAAGGAAACTGACGAGCGCGAATTCCTATTTAGGATCCAGCTCTGTTCCGATCAGGGCTGTCTTGGAAGGATCACCGGTCTGGAGGTCGATCGATTTGAAGTGTTGCTCACTGGCGGGTTTCACCTTTGTGGAGCATGACTTGTTTTCCGGGATCTCCAGTTCGGTGGGATGGAGTTTCTTTGAAGCTGTGAAAAGTTGCTGCATGGGACTAGGAGATTGAGTAGTCGCAGCAATTTCCACGGCTTCGGTGTCGCACTCGTAGGATCTCCGGAGATCTCCTCGTAGTGTGAGCTCTCCTTTGGGACCTGGCATTTTGAGTACCAGGTAGACATAATGTGGTATGGCCATAAACTTGGCTAGTGCTGGCGGTCCGAGTATGGCGTGATAAGATGTCTCGAAGTCGGCGACCTCGAATCTGATGTACTCGGTGCGGTAATGTTCCTTAGTTCTCAAGGTGACTGGAAGGACAACTTGTCCCAATGGTGTGGCCGCATTTCCGGGCACAATGCCATAGAAAGGTGAATCCGTTGGGGTAAGCATTTCAGTGACGTCGAGGCACATTTTCCTTAATGTTTTGGCGAAGATAACGTTGAGGCCGCTTCCGCCATCGATGAGTACTTTGGTTAACTTTGAACCTGCCACAACTGGATCCAAGACTAGTGGAAAATGGCCGGGTTCTGAAAATTTTGTCCATTGATCTTTTTGGCTGAAAGAAATTGGAACTTCTGACCACTTTAGCGGTGTGGGGTTCGTCGGCTCGATGGCCATGATCTCTCGGAGTACAAGTTTGTTAGCTCGCTTGGATGCAGTGCCGGGAATGCCGCCAAAAATGACGTTGACGGTTTTTGAGGCTGGTTGGAAATCGCCGTCCTCATCTTCGTCGTTGCGGGCTTTGTTTTTACCCTTGTCTCTGTTTTTGGCGTACTCTTCAGGAGTTGGTGGTGCGGGTAAGTCTTGCATGACTCGGCGCATGCTATAACAGTCTAGTGCGGAGTGCTTGCTAGTTGGGTGCCATGGGCACTGCTTCTTGAGTAGCTCTGTGAAGGTTGGTCCTTCGTCATTTCTGCGATGTCCCTTTTTTCCGAAGCTGGTCATGGCAGCAACAGTGTTGTCAGGCTTCCTTTTGCGATTATGGTTACCTGTATAGGAGTTCCGAGCATCGTTATGCCGAGTTTTATCTGTGTCATTGTTGTGGATGTTGTCGCGTCCGCGATTACGGTGGGAACCGAACCGTTCTCATTCTTTGTCTTCTTCATTGGCCCACTGTTGCACCATGAGTTTGAGTTCTTTGACATCGACTAGTCGTCGGCGACCGAAGTCTTGGTATGTTCGTCGATCATAGAGTCCATTTTGGAAGCACTCGATGACGTCTGCTTCGGAGATGTCCACTATAGTGGCCTTCTTTTCAAAGAATCGTCGCAGATAGTCACGCAGGGTCTTGCCCTCTTTCTGCTTAATTTGTCTTAAGTCGATCTTGTTGCCTGGTCTAGCCATGGAGCCGGCGAAGTTGTTGGTAAAAGCCTTTGTCAAGTCTGCCTAAGAGTCAATGGACTTGGGTTTGAGTGACTCAAGCCAGGTCAATGGTGCGGGTTCCATGCATATGGGGAAATGAATGACTTTGGTGTCGTTGTTACCCCCGGCTTCTTGGATGGCTAGCGAGTAATAGCGTAGCCATTGAACTGGGTCTTGCTTGCCGTCGTACTTGGTAATGCTGGTTTGTTTGAACTTTTCGGGTAATTTTGTTTTCATTACCCGATTTGTGAAAGCAGGAAAGTGGTTGTAGCTGTCGACTTCCCATTCGCGCCGACTGTTGAGGATTTCTCGTAGATCGCTGAAGTTGGACATCTCGCGGATCTTCCGAGTAGGGCGAATACTTTTAACCGAGTTGGTGCAGCTGGCTTCACCCACATCCTTCTGTTGAGTAGGAGCTTTATGCTTGCTTGGACCTTGGCTGTGTTGCCGGGGTTGGTTGACTGCATCATCGTTTCGTGGGGCGACATTTTTATCTGCAGCCCCCCTGCTTCCGCCTTGATGCGATGTAATGCGAGGAACGGACGGGATTGGTGATTCTTTGTCAAGCAGCTTGTAAGCTTGCTCCGCGAGTTGTGCGATTAGTCCGTTGCCACGCTGCACGAGTTGAGCTGTGGCTGCGTTATCCTTATCTTGAGGCATTAATGTTGTTAAAAGGTTGATTGAAGCGATAGCCGCGAGTGGAGTATTGTGCTCCTGAGCCTGAACTGCGTTGAAAGCCCGTTCAAGATTTGTAATAGGAATATTTGTAGCCATCGACTGTCGTCGCTCAGCTCGAGTGGCATTGCGCGCCCTTCGTTGGTTGCGCTGTTCAGGAGTTTCATTGTCGGCTGTAGACTCATCTTCAGATATGTTGTCGATTTGTACTAGTCGCCTGGGGGTTCTATTCTGGCTAGTACCCGGGTTGTTATTCTGAGTAATAACAAGTATCTCCCTGTCCGGGTAGTAGCTTCCCGAGCTTGACGTTGCAATCTTTGTATAGCTTTCTTCGTGGTTGGACGTAAGTGGAATGCCTTCTTGATATGGCAGGTTGTCTATATGGGCGACGAGGCGCGAGTCGTAGTCACGGTCGAGAAAAGATGGTCGCAATCCCGGCCAGTGGATGAATCTGCCTTGTGGTGTCGAAGTTATTAGCAACCCTTGGGCTGGACCAGATAATGGTATCTCTGGTGAGTAGGATGAGTCGAAGTCAACGTCCTCGTCATACCCAAGTTCAACTTGGGTTCGAGCAAGAAAACCTTGGTAGACTTTTGTCGCGTTGCGAAGTCCATGTGGGAACCACTTTGAAGTCGAGACTGATTTGGATGCTGACTGGGGCCGCCGAATCCGAAGCGAGTCCGACCTGACTCTAGGGGTCAACTGAGCCCGACCCTTTGAGGGAGTAGCTCCGCCTCGCCCGACCCTGAGTGGAATTCCGCCTTGCCCGACCCCGAGTCCTGGGGTTGGGAGCGCCGGACCTTTCGGAGGAGTAGTTCCGCCTTGCCCGACCCCGAGTGAGGCTTCGCCTCGCCCGACCCTGAGTCCTGGGGTCGGCGGGGCCCGACCCTTTGGAAGGGTAGCTCCGCCTCACCCGACACCGAGTAAGGCTCCACCTCGCCCGACCCTGAGTCCTGGGGTCGGCGGGGCCCAACCCTTGGGAAGGGTAGCTCCGCCTCGCCCGACCCCGAGTCCTGGGGTCGGGAGAGCCTGACCCATGAGCGAGACGTTGGAGTAGTCCAAGGCGAAGTTGAATCCGACGAACGGCACCCATGCGTTCAAGGCTGCATGGACAGCACCCAACCGTGGAAATAGGTCCCCTTTGAATGGAACCGTATAACCCTTCGCATACTCATGATGCGGAATCAGCGCACGTATAATAGACGTGGCGAACAACCGTGATGCTAGGCTCGTTGGAATCGGACCATACCAACCTTCGTATGGATTAACATACAGAACCTGTGCACGTATGATAAACGTGGGCAAAACAACCGCGATGATTGGGTCCTTTGAATAGAACTCCCTATCAACCCTCGCATACTCGTGATGCGGACTCGGCACACGTATGATACACGTGGTGAAGTGCTGGAAGGGTTAGAAAGATAACCAAATAAATATAGCCACCTAAACACAACCCCAAAATCCCTTAGGGCCTCTCGTACTAAAGTCATCCTTAACGATCGTACGAGATTTTTCAAAGAGTTTCTTGCAACTTTTATCTTTTTAAAGAAGTGATTAGGGCCTATTGTGTTCTCTGTCTTGCTAAACCAGCTCTGGTACCAGCTGTGGTGGATCCACTTCAGATTTGCTTGATTAAACATGATTAAGCCGCCTAATATGCAACACTCATGCCTTAACCAAGTAAACACGAAGTGCCGTCGGATTTCATCCGATTTAACCACTTGAACAGGACCGAATAGCAAACCCACACGAAGGTGAGTGGTTCCAGAGAATACAACAAGTCCACTGAGTTATCAAATTAACCATTTAGTTTGGCCATAAAACAACATCAGAGTTTACAAGGTTCAGAAGAAAAACAACAGAAGGTAAAATAACAAGCGGAAGCTACTTCGTCGGGGTCGGACATCCCTGGTGAGGCCAACCGGAACGTCAGTGATCCCTCTCCTCGCCGTCCGAGGAGGGATCCCACTCAACCGTCAAACCCGGAGGGAGTTGGGGCGGCCAAGTGCCAACAGAGGAGGGCTCAGAGGCAGCAACTTCACCTGAAAAAGAAGAGCCACAACAAGGCTGAGCTACTAAGCTCAACAAGACTTAACAGACAGGGAGTACGCTACTCCACCACTTCTAGACATGCAAGGCTTTTTGGCTGAGGGGTTTGTTTGCCAAAAGCGCTAGGTGTATCCCTACTTTCAAGTTTTAGCTCATGTTCTAAGATCATTATCCGGTCTAAGTTTGCAACCTATTCTAAGCAAACATAGAACCAACCAAAGGTATATACATCATCATCAAGACCATGTCATCATCAGATTCCTTTATTACTCAAGGTGACATAGCGATCAAGCAGTCTCAAACTTGAGAGGCAGACGAATTGATTCGGGTTTCTTAACCATGCATGGCGAACCTAATCTCACGACATCCACGCACCACAAGGGTCGCTTCCTGTGTCGTCCGTCCCCATCAATTCACAAGCACGTGTCAGGTCCAAACTTCCCTTGGCATGCAATGCTCCACAGTCCCGGCTTCTACCGTACTGTGACCGCACTTGCACCCACATGATGCACCATGGGAACCTCGTTCCAGGGACAGCAAGGGTATAAGCCACGCCCTAGTTCAATCAGGTACTAGGCTTCCCCATCCCATACTAGGTATGAGATTAGTACTTTCAAACACTTGATCACGAACACCACCACTGTCAGGCCTTAGCAAGTTTCATAGATGGACGGGACGATCAGCCGACCACCAAAAAGTTACCCAACATCTTGCCCGTCCATCGTCCTGATAGTTGTAACAGAAGAGGAACAACCAACTCCTACAACTCGCGAGTGACAGGAAATCACTCGGCTTTTACCGTTTCCTAGTTAAGCAAGGCATCTACTCGGTCCAACAGCTAGTGATCAGATCAAGGGATCTAAGTCATGCATCTAGGGTTCCAAACAACTCGTATACTTAAATGCACAAGCATGATAAAGAAGGCATGCGCAAGTTTGGTAAAACACAGGGGGATTCATGCATCCGGGGCTTGCCTTCGAACAAGGAGGAGGGAAGCTGCTTTTTTGCTTGGGCGGCGTCGGCTTCTGGAGGCGGGAGCTCGGCTACACCTTCGTCTTCTGGCACCGGGTGTAGCTCGTAGAAGCCATCGGCGAGACGCAGCTCTACACGAATGCAAAGCATTGGTTAGCATTTAGACTTGGTAAAGCTGAGACAGGGGATCAGGGACTCGGATTAAGATTAACGTGAAGGATTTTAACCGAGGTCGTTACAAATAGAGGCAAAGAAACGGCCAAGGTGGAGAGGGCGCACCTCTATTGTTTTTCTGTTTTGATTCTTTTTTTTCAAGGTGCCCCAAAACTGAGAAATAGGGGTAAAATGACTCGGAAACAGCAAGGCACCACACACACTTTTACCTGAAGTACAGGGGTATTTCTGTAAAAAAAAGATGGTGCGCACGGCGTACCCGCGTGATCGGATCGGCGTCCTAGAGTAGGATGGTGCGCGCGGCGTACCCGCGTGATCGGATCGGCGTCCTTCTCCCGTGCGGACTGGTCTCTTTCTTTCTTTTTTTTTATCTCTGATTGCTGTCTTTCCTTTTTTTTTTGACTTGCCAAACACACAAGGCATGGAGGAGAAGGCGATCAGGGGGATACGGCGCGGTTGCCTCGCGATTCGGGAAAGGGCGGCGGCGTGCTAGGGTTCAAGACAACGGAAGGGAAAAACAAAAGATGAGAAAACACAAAGTAACCAGCAACAATTGATTCGGAAAGCACACAAATTCAACAATGCAAATTATTGAAAGAAGGTGCAAGGCTCAAAAAGGGTTACTAGGACAAAGATCTAACCTGAAAAGTAATTTTGTTTGGTTTTTGTGGACTATAGGAAGGGAAAAAACACTCGATAAACTCACCGATCAACCTGGAAAACTGATACCACTTGATAGAGTCGGAGTGCCCGATCTTTCGGTGAGTGGAGATAAATTCGACTTGGTGGAAGTAGACCCTCACGATCCGACTACAACGAGCGAACCCGAAGCGCCAATGCAATCGCTGAACCAACTCCCTGTGGTTACCAACCTTGCGAGTGCAAGATCAGCCTGATCACGAAGATCGATTCTTGTCCGCAATCGAAGAACGAACAAGAAAAAGAGGCGAGCAATCTAAATATCACTCGAAGGTGGAGTTCTGAATCACACAAGGACAGCGCGTATTTGCACGTGTTCGAGAGTAGCTAAAGCTAGATGTAAAACAAAACTCAAGTTGTAAACAAAAGGGACTCGGACTAAATAAAGGGGGTGCAGCCCCTGGAGTCCGGAGGAGGCGCTACGGCAGGAGGGGGGCGCGCGCAACCAGGGGGAGGGCCGCAGCTCCCAACCCTAGGCGCCCCACCTGGGCTATCCTGTTGGGCCATCTTCTTATTCCACTGGGCCTTCGTTCCTTAACAGCATGATGAAGTTTAATTCTCTCGCACGGACCCGAGTGATTGGCCCAACTGGATGATCAACTGTAGGCGCCTGAGGTGGAGGAGCAACTGGAGGCGCCTGAGGTGCTACTGGTGTAGATGTACTCGTGGTGTCCTCATCAGGACGTGCAACGCTACTCGAGCCGAGCGACAGCAGTCGATGGCCACAAATATCCCCATGACAAATCTTGAAAGGGCCTTCGACGCAGTTCATGCTCAGGAGCACAATACTCCACTCGTGGCTATCGCCTCAATCAACCTTTTAACAACGTTGACGCCTCAGGATAGGGACAACGAAGCCACAGCTCAACTCGTGCAGCGTGGCAACGGACTGATCGCACAACTCGTAGAGCAAGCCTACAAGTTACTCAACAAAGAATCACCAATTCCATCTATTCCTCGCATCACAGCTCACCAAGAAGGTAGCAGGGGAGCTGCAGACAACAACAATGCCCCAAGAAACGGCAATGAAGTTAACCAACCTCGGCAACACAGCCCAGGTCCAAGCAAGCACAAGGCCCCAGCTCGCCATAAGGATGTTGGCGAGATCAGCTGCACCAACTCGGTTAAAAGTATTCACCCCACTTGGAAGAACCACGTAGCGTCCAACTTTAGTGATCTGCGAGAAATCCTCAACAGTCGGCGCGAGCGAGAAGTCGACAACTACAACCACATTCCTGCTTTCACAAATCGGGTAATCACCAAGTACGATGGCAAACAAGACCCAATTCAATGGCTACGATGCTACTCGCTAGCCATCCAAGTAGCCGGGGGCAATAACGACACCAAAGTTATTGACTTCCCCATATGCATGGAACCCGCACCACTGACCTGGCTTGAGTCGCTCAAACCCAAGTCCATTGACTCCTAGGTAGATTTGACAAAGGCTTTCACTAACAACTTCACCGGCTCCATGGCTAGACCAGGCAACAAGATTGACTTAAGTCAAATCAAGCAAAAGGAAGGCGAGACCTTACGCGACTATTTGCGACGCTTTTTTGAAAAAAAGGCTACCATAGTTGACATCTTAGAAACAGATGTCATTGAGTGCTTCCAGAATGGAATCTACGATCGACGAACATACCAAAACTTCAGTCGCCGACGACCAGCTAATGTCAAAGACCTCAAAGTCATGGTGCAGCAGTGGGCAGATGAAGAAGACAAAGAGCGAGAACGGTTCGGCTCCCACTGTAACCGTGGACGCGACAACAACAATGACCAAGATAGAACTCGAAACAATGATACTCGAAACAACTATTCGAGTAATCACAACCGCAAAAGGAAGCCCGACAACACCGTTGCCGCCATGACCAACTCTGGGAAAAAGGGACCCCGTAAAAATGATGAAGGGCCAACTTTCACTGAACTACTCAAAAAGCAGTGCCCATGGCACCTGACTAGCAAGCACTTGGCAATAGACTGCTACAGCATGAGCCGAGTCATGCAAGACTTACCCGCACCACCACCTCCTGAAGAGTACACTAAGAAAAAAGATAAGGGCAAGAACAAAGTCCTCAACGACGAAGACGAAGAAGGCGACTTCCAAACCGCCTCAAAAACTATCAACGTCATCTTCGGCGGTATCCGAGGCGCCGCATCCAAGCGAGCCAACAAACTCGTACTCAGGGAGATCATGGCCATCGAACCAACGGATCCAACACCGTTAAAATGGTCAGAAGTGCCTATTTCTTTTAGCAGAAAAGACCAATGGACCAAGCTCTCAGAACCAGGCCATTTCCCCCTAGTACTTGATCCGGTTGTGGCAGGCTCAAAGTTAACCAAAGTAATCATCGACGGCGGAAGCGGACTCAACGTTATTTTCACCAAGACATTGAGGAAGATGTGCCTTGACGTTACTGAAATGCTTACTCCAATAGATTCGCCTTTCTACGGCATCGTGCCTGGAAATGCGGCTATACCACTAGGACAAGTTGTCCTTCCGGTTACCTTTGGAACTAAAAAGCATTACCGTACCGAGTACATCAGATTTGAAGTCGCTGACTTCGAGACATCTTACCATGCCATAATTGGAATAGGGCTAGATCCTAAATAGGAATCCGTGCTCGTCAGCTTCCTTCGGGCTAACCACGATATCTTCGCTTGGAAACCGGCTGACATGCCAGGTGTGCCCTAGGAGCTGATTGAGCATTCTCTCAATGTCGATCCCAAAGCTACTCCAAAACGGCAATGACTTTGCCAGTTCACTCAAGACAGACGAGAAGCAATCAAAAAAGAGTTAGCCAAGCTACTCGCGGTAGGGTTCATCAAAGAAGTCTTTCATCCTGACTGGCTTGCCAACCCCGTGCTCGTTCGTAAGAAAAACAACGAGTGGAGAATGTGACTACACCGACCTCAACAAACACTGCTCAAAAGACCCTTTCGGGCTACCCAGGATCGATCAAGTGGTTGACTCCACCGCTGGGTGCGCTTTACTATGCTTTCTCAACTGCTACTCCAGCTATCACCAGATAAGCCTCAAAGAAGAAGATCAAGCCAAAACAGCGTTCATCACGCCTTTCAGAGCTTTCTACTACAAAACAATGTCCTTCGGACTAAAAAATGCAGGGGCAACTTATCAAAGGGCCATACAGATGTGCTTCGAAAAGCAACTTCACCGCAATGTTGAAGCTTATGTCGACGACGTAGTCGTCAAAACAAGAAACCGGGAGGAACTCATTGCAGACTTGGAGGAAACTTTCTCTAGTCTACGCGCTTTCCGATGGAAACTCAATCCTACTAAGTGCATCTTTGGAGTACCTTCCAGCAAATTACTCGGGTTCATCATTAGCCATCGCAGCATTGAGGCCAACCCGGAAAAAATATCTGCCATCACAAACATGCAGGCACCAGCCAGCATTAAGGATGTGCAGAAACTCACAGGCTGCATGGCTGCTCTAAACTGGTTCATCTCGAGACTTGGATAACGAGGACTACCCTTCTTCAAGCTTCTCAAACGCCAGGACAAGTTCAAATGGACGGAAGAGGCAGACAAGGCACTAACACAACTCAAAGACTTTCTGTCAAAGCCTCCTGTACTCACCGCTCTTTCTCCGAATGAAGACTTGCTCCTATACATCTCAGCTACTACTCATGTCGTCAGCACGGCAATAGTAGTCGAACGGTCTGAACTGGGCCACGCTTACAAGGTCCAACGGCCTGTCTACTTCATCAGTGAAGTACTCTCGGACTCCAAAACTCGGTATCCGCCGATACAAAAACTCCTATATGCTATTCTGCTCACCTCCCGGAAGTTGCGCCATTACTTCCAAGAGCACAACATCACAGTCATTTCTGACTTCCCGCTTGGCGAAATTCTCGACAACAGAGATGCCACGGGTAGAATCTCCAAATGGGCAGTTGAACTCGAAGCTGTCACCTTGGACTTCAAGCCAAGGACAGCTATCAAATCCCAAGCTTTGGTCAACTTCATAGTTGAATGGAGTGAAAATCAAGTGCCAACACCAGTCGAACGGTCAGAACACTGGGTAATGTACTTTGACGGATCCCTCAAACTCGAAGGGGCCGGCGCAGGCGTATTACTCATCTCCCCCAGGGGAGACCAGCTCAAGTATGTGCTTCAAATATTATGGGAAGCATCTAATAATGAAGCCGAGTACGAAGCACTACTCCACGTCCTTCGCCTTGCAATCTCCCTCGGCATCAAACGACTACTGGTGTACGGCGACTCTCTAGTCGTTATAAACCAGGTCAATGACGAGTGGGACCGGAACAAGGACAACATGGATGCTTACTACAAATAAGTCCGTAAACTGGAAAACAAGTTCTCAGGCTTGGAATTTCATCACATCATCCAGGAAAACAACGTTGCCGTCGACGTCTTATCTAAAATGGGCTCAACTCATGCAGAGGTTCCAGTAAGAATTTTCGTACACAAACTGCGCAAGCCGTCCATATCTGACCAAGTCATACCGCCAGCAGTCCTGGCTGCTGTCGTCTCTCAAGAAGTCATGATGATAGAAGTCGACTGGAGGACACCCTTCATCGACTACATCAAAGATCACCAGTTACCATCCGACAAAAATAAGGCTGAGCAAATCTCCTGGTGAGTAAAAAATTACATTCTAGTCGGAGACAAGCTCTATAGGAAAGGTGCATCATCTGGGGTACTCATGAAGTGCGTTACCAGAGAAGACGGTCAAGAAATCTTAAAAGAAATTCACAAAGGAATCTGTGGCAACCACGCCTCTTCGCGAACAATAGTTGGCAAGGCTTTCAGAGCAGGCTTCTACTGGCCAATGGCTCTGGCCGACGCTAAACAACTAGTTCAGAAATGCAAAGGTTGTCAATACTTTACAAAATAGCAACATGTACCGGCCTACAAGCTAGTCACAATAACTCCAACATGGCCGTTTGCCTGCTGGGGGCTCGACATGATAGGGTCGTTACCAACTGCGCCAGGAGGATTCAACCGAGTGCTCGTGGCAATCGACAAATTCACCAAGTGGATCGAGGTCAAACCAGTCACTTGCCCCAAGGCAGACTGGGTCCTCGACTTCTTAGATGAAATCGTACACCGCTACGGTTTTCCCAACAGGATTATCACAGACCTAGGGTCAAACTTCAACAATCACAACTTTTGGGAATATTGCGAGAATAGCGGCATCGACGTCCGCTATGTCTCGGTCACTCACCCGCGAGCCAATGGACAAGTCGAGCGTGCTAATGGCATGATACTCGACGCCCTGAAAAAAATACTACATGACGTTGGCAACACCAAAGGCGGCAAATGGCTCAAAGAGTTACCCAATGCTCTGTGGGGCCTATGTACCCAACCATGCAAGACTACTAGGCTATCGCCCTATTTCCTTGTATATGGCTCAGAAGCCATACTACCCGCTGACATCATTTGGCAATCACCATCCGTTGAATAATACGATGAAGAATTGGCAGAAGAAACAAGACGAACAGACGTCGATAGTCTAGAAGAAACAAGATGTGCAGCACTAGTGCAATCTGCCAGATACCTTGACGGTCTAAGGCGTTACCACGACCGCAACGTCAAGGAAAGATCTTTCAACTTGGGCGATATGGTCCTCAAGCGTATCCAAGACACATCAGGGTTGCACAAACTCAATTCACCATGGGAAGGTCCTTACATCGTATCAAAGGTTACGGGACCTGGATCTTACAGGCTCCAAGAACTTTCAGGAGAACAAGTACCAAACTCTTGGAATATAGAACATCTTCGTCGATACTACCCATAGCAGCACTCGATTAATCAAGGCAACTCATGATGACTACTCGGGCTAACCGCCCGACTACCAAGATACATTAGCTTTGCCAAAGAGTTATCACCTCAACAAGGATCATTGCCCTGGTACAATAATTTCCGTTAAAGTATTTCTTTACTGGGAACCGAAGAAACATCTTCAAAGATACATACGAGTACAAAACTCGGAATGCATAAAGACTACAAGCAACTGCCTACTAGCGGGCTGCATTTAAGCCTCAGGCTTTTACTATATCGCAACGCCATTTAGGTCTGCCAACTACAATGGGAAGGGCCCACACACAAGGAAGCTGCACAAAATACAGCCATATCCAAGTCCTCTACTCAAGGCAACGCCAGGAACTCTTGCATCACCACTGCCTTGACAGTGGCAACGATTAATCCCGCGCGACGCGCCTAAAGGGAACCAAGGCTGCTCTTTTGCTAGCCTTGCGGAGCCAATCCACTCTACGGCCACACCTCCACCTCTAAGAGAGCGGGATAAAGACCGCGGCACTCATCACCCATCACCCGCGAGTCCCAGCACGTACCCCACTGGATCACGAGCTGCAAGATGAGGCGTGCGATGAAACCTCCTACGAGGATTCTTCTAGCATCGCGGCTATCCCTACAAGCGCAGGAGTCTGTGGAGGGAAGGTGGCCTCAATTTACGAGGAATCTCCTAGCACCGATGCACTCTTTGATGGCTCTCTACACTCAAAAAGAAGCAACCAAAAGCAATCCATTGCTACTCAGAAACTCTGTTTGGTTCGCTCTCAAGATGGCTCTATTTAGAGCTGAAAGATGCAACTACCACCTGCCCAAGAGTTACTATGCGCCCGTGATCAATGAGTCTGACTATTCCTGACTCTGCCCACGTGATGGCACTTATACCACAAAGGACAAAAGAGTACAGTACACCCATGCATCCACAAAGGACAAAAGCATGCAGTACACCTGCATACCCTCAAAAGCAGAGTACTCGACAGCATCACGCCTACTCAACACTTGGAACTAAGCCAAGCCAAGCGCGGCCTACACTCACACCATTTTCTCGGGGGCTTGGAATTTTCCGACCCTCTGCTCAAGGGTCGGGTACACCCAACCCTAAGACTTAGGGTCGGGCGAGGCGGAGCTTCCCCCCTCAAGGGGTCGGGCGCACCCGACCCCAGGACTTGGGGTCGGGCGGGGCGGAGTTTTCCCCCCAAAGGGTCAGGCTCAGCCGACCCTGGGACTTCGGGTCAGCCAACATAGCGTAAAATTACTCTTCGGAAGACAATCAACTCAAGAAACAAACCAATAGGCAAGTACTCATTTGTCAAAAGTATTGTTCAAAGTACTCGACACAGATTCAAGAGTACATAGAAAGCTCAAGGCTCCTCTGGAGAGACAAACTCTGACATCTTCGATGCAATAGGCTCCGCCTCCTCAAGGTACTGCGCATATGCCTCTTCCGTGCAGTTGTAAGCCACGCCGTCACCAGCTGCCACCAAGTCTACCCTCGGGTAGTAGGACTTCATGACTGCAAGGACATGTTTGCAAACAGCTTTGGAGAGTCCCGCCACTTTACTCGGGGCAGCCTTCAATCGCTCGACTAGTGATTGTGGCCCTTCGCCTTCTTCCACGGGGGCTATGGCGTTTACCAAGTCTTCAGCTGCTACAGTTAGCTCCTGGAGTTCGCCTCGGAGTCTTCCCAGGGTCTGGGCATGATCCCTGCATGCCACCATGGCCATGGCAAGGATCACGCCATTTTGCATCTTCGTGTCCCGCTGATGCTCGCAAGCAGCCTGTGCTTCCGTCAGCGCGGCCCAAAGATGATCAGCTTCATCCGCCACTCGGTCGTGCGCGTTTCTCTAGTTGAGGACTTGGCTCCTTGCAGCCGCCTCTTGCTTCTTGAGCTCTACAAGACAAACAATTTCAACCACAGCCGACTATAATGGGAGATACTCGGAGTATGCAAAGTACTCACCTTGATATTTTTTGTTCAGCGACTTGTAGCGGCTCTCCAGTTTTTGCTGCAGGACTGCGTGATCCATACGTTCCACAGCGAAAGACTTCACTCCAACCTCGTGAACCCTTAGAGCTTCCGTCAGTCGGGCACACTCCTGCTCCAGTTGATGACTTCGTTCCTGAAAAGGTCTGAGTATGCAAGGTACTATGGTGAGTTAAAAGCCTCACAACTACTCGGTCCATGTGACAACTCAAAAAGGAAATCCACCTGGAAGCTCCGGAAAACATCGATGGCCCTCTGGAACTCCAAGTTAGATGGCAGGCTGATCACTGGTCTTTGAGTACTCTCTGCAAGATGAGGAGTTGTACCCAAAATGGCACCTACAACATTTATTATCAGTCAACTGCTTGCTATGACTACAATAACAAGACTACAGAAACATACCTGGAGCAATCGCCTCTTTGGCTTTTTCAACACCTACTACAGCCAGCGATCCGCCAGTGGATGTTGATAAGGCAGTACTTCCTGAACCCGATGCAGTGGCGGGAACTTCCACCGAACGGATGACATCTTGAAGCATAGACATGGTAGCTCCAAGACAACTGGCGTCGACTTCGGGTACCTCCTCAACAATTAAATCCTCCAAAGGAGCAGATAATGTAGTCGGGGGATCCGACTCTACCCCTGTCTCCACAGGGATAGTTTCCTCCGCATCCCTGCATCAAGAAACATCATTATACAACTTCAAGACAACTTAAAGATATACACTGGCTAAGCAAGCTCACCGAGTTGAGCATGGCGGAAATCGCACACGTTTCTTCTTGACAACAGGTGGTCGAGTAGTTGGTGCCGCAGGAACAGCCGCCGGCGCTGTCTTCTCGCCAAGACCTGTAAAGCAAAAGTCAAGACTACAATTCAATTCAGACAAACGAAACTAGCCGGGGAAGAACACTTACCACTGGCGATCACACTGGACAGCAAAGAACTAGTAGCGAGTACTGGCGACACCTCCTTTGCAACACCCGCTGCTCCAGCGGGCAACCCCAGGACCGCCTGGTCAGTAACGAGTAGCATGGCAGCCGACGGAGCCGGTGCGGATAGCTCGGGGGCTACTCCAACTTCTGTTGGTGGCACCTTTTCTGGCACCATGTCAACAGATACATTACTGACATCCGGGTCGGTCATGACTACTTCTTCAGAAGCAGCCTCATCATCACCAAGGGCCGTGTCAACAGCCTTTATGAACAAGACAATTTAGTCACAACAATAGCAAGTTCAAATTCATCAGCTACAGATAAGTTCACGACTACATACCTTGGTACCTCGAGACTTCTCAGGGGTTGAAGCAGACTTAGCCGCAGACATCTTGCGGACTACTCTGCGTTTCTTGACAGGAGGAGAGGGTTCATCCTCTGACTCCTCAGCAACAGCTTCTGACTCTTCTTCTGACTGCGCCAAGTAGCCGGCAAGAACTCGAGACTACAAAAAAAAATAAGTCGATATCAACAACAAATATCACAAGCCAAAAAGAACAAGTCAGGTGCAAGGACATACCACTTCTGGCTCATACCAGGCGTCATACTGACGAAGAGCCGCAGGGATTACTAGTACTCCCTGATAGTTCCTGAAGAACTTGGCTAGCAGCGCCTCTACATCATCATCAAATATATCCTCATCGGACATACGCGATGGATCCTTAAGACCTGTATACTCACTTCCCGAGTGAGCATGTTTTTGGAGCGGCTAGACCCTTCTCTTCAGAAAGCTGGCCGCCACATTGATTCCAGTTAGACCGAGTGCCTTCAACTCAGTAATCTGCTGCATCAGGTGATCGAGCTCAGGGGTGTCTTCGGGTTCGCTCACCTAGTTTTCTGCGTGCTTGGGCGCGTGACCAGTCACCACAGGCAAGCGAGGATTATGGTTCCCGATGTAGAACCACCTCTTCTTCCACTCCCCATGGGAGTCAGTCAAGTTGTACTCAATGTATGCGCCCGAGTTCCTGAGTTGGAACCAGGCGCCTCCAAAGACTTCTGTTCTATGGACACTTGGCTGTGGCTTACAGCGGAACAGTTTCCTAAACAACTCGAGACTTGGAGGAACTCCCAAATACACTTTGCAGAGGTGTACAAATATTGACATATGCAGTACACCATTGGGGTTCAAATGCACAAGTTGAAGCTTACAGTAGTCGAGAATACCTCTGAAGAAGTCGGAGGTGGGCACTGCCAACCCCCTCTCCACAAAGTGCGCGAGCATCACGGTCTCGCCTGGATGTTCCTCAAATTGCCATGCATTTGGAAATGCGGGGCGCCACTCAAGAATTGCCTTCGGCTGTAGAAGCTCCGCATCAACTAGTGCTTGCACAGCTTCCTCCTTCATCACTGAATATTGCCACGTTGCTTCAGGCGGCGGCGGCGGCGCAGTCTGGTTTGTCGGCCCTACCTTCGGCGCCGGCAACACCAGTTCTTTCCCCTTCTTGGACTTCACCTTGCCCGATGCCGGAGCCTTGCCCTGGATCTTCTCGGGTTTCTTGCCCATCTTCTTGGTGCGCATCCGATGGACTCAACTTCAAGCTAAAACAACACTCTCCCTCAGATCTCCCTCAAGGGGCGACAATGGCGGCGGCGGCACTTGCAGCGGCGCAAATGTGGAGCAGAAGAACAGGGGAGGAAGAAAAACAGATCTGATTACCGTTACGGCGTAAAACCAACCGAAAGGGGACCTTCCAGTTTTATCTCTACCAGCTCCATTTTCCACGCGTCAGTTACACAACGGACAGATTCTAAATAGATTAATTGCAGATTAATCGCCTTAAACACTCAACGGCTACTCCTTTCAACTGATTGCTGACCACTTCAACGACAGAAATCGCCCAAGTGCTTGGGGGCTGCGGGTACTGTACCCGTTGGTCAGTTTTTTCTTTCAGGATTTCCAAGGGTAAAACGGACAAAAAGCTGGATTGACCCTAAGCCTGACTCTCCGACTCAACCTAAGGCTCGGGGGCTACTCCATATGGAGTGCGATTGACATCGCACTACCATATAAAAAATTCTCGGAACAGAAACAACTCGAAGGAACAAGAAGAGTACCTTCCAGTCGTGCGACAGTACTCGAGCACTTCGGTCTGCAACCTCTATGACGAACTACTCGAATAGCGCCCGCAGTGCCCAAGACTGTGGCGCACGACTACAAAGTACTCGGGGGCTTGTCAGGCATGCACCCCAGGCCCACGAGTAGACCTTGGATGGCCCACTAAGGGGCGTACTCGGATATGATCAGGACAAGGGATAGGCGTATCCCACTCGGACTAGTCAAGTATGTTTATGGAAAACTACTCGGGCCTTACCGAGTAGAACTCTGTAATAGTACCCGACTAGGACTCAGACTTGTAACCCTGCCCTCCCGTGTATATAAGGGCGGGCAGGGACCCCCCTCAACAACAACTCCAGTTCATCAATACAAACCAACACATAGGACGTAGGGTATTACGCGATCTAGCGGCCCGAACCTATCTAAATCATGTTCCTTGTGTCACCATTGATTCCTTGATTCTCGACGATCCTTACCGCACAAAAGACCACCTAAGGTACCCCCTAGGCGGGTTGCCGGTCTAAAACACCGACACCGGGTGCTCGGGATTACCGAGGGCCAATGTGAGCTCATCATTCTCTCAGTCCACCTTCAACCTCCCAGCCTTAGAATCTTCAATGTTCTTCATAAACCTTTCGGCCTTCTAACGTATTGTCTAATTGAATATCAACATCCCATCCTCTTGGCTAAGGGAGCCTCCATGAGCGTAATACCAAATTTTCGATCGTTCAGGCCATTCAATAGTTGCAGGTACGATACCTCGTTCGATCAGGTCTTGTTCCATCTTCTTCCATTTGGGAATTGCTGTGCCACAACCACCTCACCCTAGATGATGATGGTACTCCTTCTGACCAGAATTTGTAGTGTTGGTCTGGATCATTTTCACACCATCTTCACTCCGGGTTGCTAACTGTAACCGGGATAAAAGGGTTCGTCCCCGGTGAGAATCGAAACCTACCCTTTTATCCCGGTTACATTTGTCAACCGGGATAAAAGGGGGGCCTTTTGTCTCGGTTGCTATTGGCACCCGGGACAAAAGGGTCGGCCTTTTATCCCGGTTGCTTTTGGCAACTGGGATAAAAAAGCATTTTGTCTCGGTTTCTATTAGCACCCGGGACAAAATGGCCTTTTCCCACATTTTCATCTCCCACCTGTTTTTTGGAAATGGATTTTATGTATGTTTTCACTGCATTTCAGGATGCAAAAACAAAAAAATTTACATATTTTGAACATGCAAAAATATATTAAATTAGCAAGTATATTGACAATAAGTGTGAATTAGTCATTAATTCTATACCAGTTCGTTTAGCTTCTAAAATAATTATTTTACTACATCGCTATGATCAAGAAATTATTCAATTAAATAATTTCAACGTGCAAAAAAATGCATTTATGTATGTGGTGTTCATGTTTATCTAATAAATCTTCACCTCAACTAATTTAAGAACACATAAAATCATACATATATTAAATTAAAAATTATATCAAGTAGTACACAAAGGTCAAGTAAATTTAGCGCATTACAATACAACGTTATAAAATTTCTTCTTCACGAAAGTTCCTTGATCATGATCGCGGCGTAAGTACGGAGCCTCTTTTTTGGATTGCAGGATGCTTGGGTCAACTTCAACAGCGAATGGAGGCATGCCATCAAACTAATCATAATCATCTGATTGGTCTGTTTTATCCTCGACTACCACAATTTTTCTTTTACTTGGAAGAACTATGTGGCACTTTGGCTCCCATGGCTCTTATGGATTTCTCTTAGGTTTTCTAGAGATGTCCTTCACATAGAAAACCTGATGCACATCATTGGCAATTACGAATGGTCCATCACTATATCCAGTCTTTCTCAGATCTACTATTGTCATTCCGTACTGATCTTCGGTTACGCCATTTAACTTCAACTTTGCTGCTTCCTTCTCAGTTTCACAATCACTATGTGCATCTCGTAGCACCTGACCAAGGTCATCAGTAGGGTCATTATCTGCAAACTCATCTTCATTAGCCTCACCCATTGTAGTATCTGCAAAAGTTTGGCCTGCAACCCAGTCCGGAATGCTGACATCATCCTCCTCCTCTTCGCCGTCTTCCATTACAACCCCTCTTTCACCGTGCTTGGTCCAAACCAAATAGTTAGGCATGAAACCGTATCTAAACAAATGGCTGTGAATAGTCCCCCAGGAATCCTTTGAATAGTCCTTCTTGTTATTGCATTGGAAGCATGAACAACATACGAACCCATTCTCTAGCTTGTTCGCTTTGGCCACTTCGAGAAAATAATGCAAGCCATCAATAAACATCTTGTTCTGTCTGTCTGCATTATACATCCATTGCCAGTCCATCTGCATCGTATTACGCATGAAAATGGATTACACTTAAAAATGGATTACGCGTGAAAATTGATTACACATGAAAATGGATTCACGATTGAAAGCATGTCAAACATTGTAGCGCAAATAATGCTGAAAGTTTAGATATAGATACAAATACACATATTTAAATTAAAGATCCAAACAACATGATACACTACGTCAAGCTATCCACTGGTTATTATCTAGGAGGACTCTAAGCATCCTTGGGCAGTGAAGACGAAGGTTCCGCTGACCCAGCCTCATCCTGTGGTTTATTTGTGCCGCTTGAAACGGTAGTACTAAGTGGACGTGAAACACCCGGGATTGACGGTGGAGCATAACGACCACCAAAAGGAGGTTCCTGACCCACCGCAACAGCTTCTTCATGACGTTTCTGCAAATAACGAAGCATTGCTTTCTCCAACGTGCTCATTTTCTTCGGCTTATCCTGAGAGCTAACTATGATTTTCCCCTTGCCAGAAGAGGAACGACGATCGCCCCCACCATCGCCACTTCCTCCAGTAGCAGAAGCCATCTATGTACAAAAATTCTTACCTTAGCACTGCAGAACTTGTTGAACTTGAAGACCATGATCATCTTGGCGAGCATGTTCTCAACTGGGTGGCACCGTACTTTGTCATGGAAGAGCTTCGATTTTACGAGAAAGGGGACACAGTCTTCCACGATGTCTGTTGCCGCTCTTTCTCGTAAAATCGAAGCTCCTCCTTGACGTCCGTTGCTGCTCCACGGAGAACATGCTTACCAAGATGAACACGGTATGCCTGCAGAACTTGTTGAACTTGAAGACCGTGATCATCTGGCGAGCATGTTCTCAACTGGGCGGCACCGCACTTCATCATGGAAGAGGTTTGATTCTACGAAAAAGGGGACACGGTCTTCCACGATGTCCGTATCCACTCTTTCTCGTAGAATCGGACCTCCTCCTTGACATACGTTACTGCTTGGCGGACAACATTCTCGCCGAGATGAACACGGTATGCAAGTTCAACGAGTATGGATTTGAAAAACCATATTGAATTTGACAAGATAAACCGTCTAGATAAGGGTAGCATCATTCTTAAACCAGTGCAAGGATACATATTATATATGACACATCAATCATCCTCACATTCTAGCTCAAAATACCTCTCCATTTTCTACTTCACATTCTTGCAAATAAACTATCCATCTCCAAAGAATAAATCAAAGCGTAACATGAGCATGGAGTAGCAAACCTTCACAACACTTTGGATGAGTGAAATTCCCACGAAAATGAGGGAAAAAATTCGAGCAGCACCTCCCTTGCTTCGGCACGACCGCAGAGTAGGTGAAGCTCAGCTCTCTATCTTTGTGGTGGACTGGCTCGGGCTGGAGGAGGAAGAAAGGCCTCTGTCTTGGTATGTAATGGGGGATGAGTTTTTATCCTAGTTAAAAACTCCAACCGAGACAAAAAGTAACACCTTTTATCTCGGTTGAAAGTTTACTCCCGGTTGGAGCCTCCAACCAGGACAAAAGGTCCAACCAGGACAAAAAGTTTAGTCCTGATTGGTAATTCCAACCGAGATAAAAGGGTCACCTTTTTATCCCGGTTGGAGCCTCCAACCGGAATAAAAGGGTCACTCCACCGACACCCCGGAACTAGCCGTTACAATCGGGACTAAAGGGGGGACTTTAGTCCCGGTTGCAAATACCAACCGGGAGTAAATCTCCCATCCATTCTTGCCTATCGTGACGCACCCCCTTTTCTCCCGGGTCTACTTTAAACCGGGATAAAAATGGGCGCATCGAAAGTCAGTTCTCTAATACGTCGTCCAACCCACGTACGCCGACGGCTGGAGATGCTCGTACGCACAGCTAGAAGATCAGCGTACTCATTGGTATACAAGCAAGAAAACCAATGCACTCCAGCATGCATGCAAGCAAGAAGGCTTACAAGGCCATGCACGTACGTGCATGTGGACTATGCCTAGAGATAATCAGAAGGCTAGCAAGTAAATCTTTGAAGGACGTGGCTCGTACATGACTCCGTCGATCAAATGGAGGAGCGGCGTCCAGACGACCAAGACGGCGGCGATGCGGAGCTACCGGAGCCGAGGGACAAGATGGCGCTATTGACGACGACGATGATGCCCCACGGCTGCTAAGCACGTAAGATCGGCGCCAGGAAGATGGCGAGGCCGCGTGGCTGCCGGAGCCGACAGGACGGTGCTTACGATGATGATGCACGCCCTCATCATGCTGACTGCCAATGGTGCTCATTGGCACAGTTACAAGACCGAAGCCCACTACAAGCAAGGAGACGTGAAGCCATGCACATACATGCATATGCCAACCAGAAGACAAGTAAGGAAATCAAGGGGCTTGGAGTGCACGGTTCCTCCGCAACTTTACTGGAACGTCCAGGACTTGGAAGACCACCTCGACCTCGACGGCGCGAGACAGCCACCAATGACGGCAGTGCTACGAGGCTGCCATGCGCCAAGGACGACAAGATGGTGCGCTGCCGAAGACGGTGACGACATAGCGGGGCTATTAGAGGAGATGTTAGAGACGGATTTGATGGCACGTAGCTGTCGGACGAAAGAACCTCAGCGAGCTGAGAAGTCATGCTTCTCCCTTGGAGATTTTGTTGGTTCGCAACGTCCCAGTACATGCATGTGTACATTCTTACACGTGTCTGCCACAAGCAAACTATCCATCAAGATGAGAAGCAAGTTCATGCACTACTACGAGATTCAGCGTAAGCTACCTACCTAGCTTGTGGAAGATTTCCACGAACGGAGTTTCTCGTTGCTGCCATGGCGAGGCGTCGGACTGTGAACACCGGTAGAAAACTCGGCGTTAGTCCCGGTTGGTAGGTCTTAAATCTCTTTAAAAACCATCTAGGAGAAAATTTTCGACATGAGGGGGTCTTTAGTCCCAGGTCCTTCAACCAGGACTAAAGACCCCCTTAAGTCCCGGTTAGTCACCTTTAGTCCCGGTTTGTTTTTCCAACCAGGACTAAAGGGCATCCATGCATACGTCTGCATACGCGCCTGCATGGCGTATGCACATACCCCTTTAGTTACCCTTTAGTACTTAAGACTTTTTTTATAATGAAATCAAACTAGTATTTATACAATTACTATATATACAATTCTTAGTATACTATGCAATTCTTAGCATACTATACAAATATACAATTACTATATATACAAAAATGTAACACCTGCTATTTAGTCATCAAAGTAATTATGAAAAATAGAAGCAAATCATGAAGAAAAGGGGAAGAAATTGGCTAAGAATCAAATTCGGGTCAAATTTGACCAAAATTTGAATTTTGAATTCGCAATTCAGAAAAATTTAGCAAAAATATGGAATGAAGGGATAAGAGTGTTTAGAACTTGGAGGTCAAGATTGGGGACAAGATCTGGTCCTAAATACCTCAAGAAAATCAAAGAAAGAAATTAAAACCGAAATGTACTATTCATCGTCCGACAATAGGATTTCAGGAAAACAGCACAAATGTCCATTTTGGGATTTGATTTCTGTCAAATTTTTCAAATAAGTGGATCAAGACAACTATACAATACTGAAGTATGGACTTTGGACCAGCAAATTGGGGTGTTGTTGATCAAGAACTACCAAGGGAATCAATTTAATTTAAGGTCTAAAGTTGGCACTCTGCCATTTTCGGCCAAGTCACTGAAACAGCAAAATTGCTTAAGTCTGAAACAGTGAGAAATGGCTGGGTTTGGAATAAATTTCAGAAAAATATAGTGTAAAGGGTATAGGTGTTTATGGGCAAAATGGAATCTTTGAAAGTTGTAGAACACAAATGGATGGAAGTTGGACTGAGACGAATGGAATTGGTGCACTGAAAGTGAATTAACAGATGGGTACATGGCCATGTCAAATGACTGACGAACTGAACTTCAAGTTTCAGAGAAATTCAGTTAGATGAGGGAAAGAATTCAAAATTCGACTATGTTAGGATGTTTATCTCGGGTCCGAGCAAAAATAAAACTTGGAGAGTTCAAGTTTATCTACAACATTGCTTAAAGGACCGGGGAGCCGTCGGATTCAAAATCAACTGTGATTTGGATCTGAACTTTCGGACGTCAGAAACAAAAGAAGGGGGGGCGACAGAGCAAGCCGGACGTGTCACCGCTGGTGCTTCTGCCGCTGTCCAGCTCGACATCTAGGCCACCTCCGCGCCACGCAAGTCCCAAGCTAGGTCACGGTGTCGACCATGCGCACGGTAAAACTTCATATATCTACCGCTCCCGCCGCCGCTTTCACTGTCGGTCCTTTTTACCGCCGCTGTCCTCTCTGTCAAACCGCCGCCGCCGAGCAAAATACTCCCACCACACCGCACCTCCCGTCGATTCCCTCCGTCCACACCTCCACCCACACCCCACCAGCAATCCTAGCAACTTGTTGCCCAGCCCCTCCGCCGGCATACCCTACATCGCTGTCGTTTCCGTCCGCCACTGCCGCACCTCCTTCTCACGGTGAGCACCTCCTTCCCATCGTTTTCGTTCCATGTGGACAGTCGTAGGTGAGTCCTTGGGGTACTAGGAAGCCGTAGAGGTAGTCGTCAGGGTAAGTCGCGCTGTCTTTGTGCTTAGCCACGACCGGCCGTAGGCGCCGCCGCCCACCGCCATGGAGGGAGTGGCTCCGGCCGCCTCCCGAGGAGCTACCGCCGCGCATGGGTGCGCTAGTGCATGGGGATGCTTTCCCGGCCTAGCCCCGTCGCCGGTGGGGCGCTGGCCGGCGAGCCGCACCGCCCCTGTTGCGCTCGGGTTTTGGCGGGAGGAGGAAGAAGGCTCTGGTGCTGCGGGCCCGTGCGTCAGGGTGGAGAGGAGAGGGAGGAGGTAGGCCGGGCGGAAGCGTCGAGTGGGCCGGAGTTCCGGAGGCCCAAGCACCGGTGCGGGCGGCCGTTGGAGGAAAGAGGCCGGGGCCTCATGAGGTCCCGGCAGGCTGGTAGATCAAGGAGGCGGGCCAGCAGTTGCGCGGGAGGAGGAAAAGGGAGGTTGGGCCGTTGGGCCGGTGACGGTCCGAGAAAAGGAAAAGAAAAAGAAAATCGGCCCAGGGAGCCCAGCAGAGGAGGGGTAGGCCGGTGGGTAAGGTGAATAGGAGAAGGAGGTGGGTCTGAGCCGCGAGCCCAGCATAAGAGAGAGGGGGTAGAGTTAGGGCGCGTGAGAAAAGTAAGCCGGGGAGTTTTTCGGGAAAAAGTTAGATTTTCTTGGTAGAATAAATAGATTAAATCCGTATCTCACCATTTAAATCACAGAAATATCTAAGGGTGTCCAAAATTAGTGAAACCAATTTTGTTAGGATTGTTTTATTTTCCTTTATGCATTAAAATTTTTATACCCTAGGAAAATAATAAAAATTTGGGTATTTATTTAATGCCTTTCTTTTAAGGTAATTAAATAAATGCTTAATCTTAATAAATGCATAAAATATGGAATAACATTTCATAATCAAAAATTGTTGTTAACTCATAGGAAATTAGGTTTTAAGGCTAGAAAATAATTATAACATTTTCTAAAAATAAAAGAAAGAGCCTTAGGTAAGGTTAGTAAAGGAAATAAAATTGTTGGGTTAATCTTTTCGGGTTTTTGTGTGTTGGCTTGCAACTTCATCATGATAAATTGTATAGTCCTTGTTGGCTTGCAACTTTATCATGAAGGGAAGTTGTATAGTCTTATATTCAAAAAGTTGCATTCCTAACCCTTGCATATGTTTTGTCATAGACACCGAAGCACCGGAAGGGGATTTCTCGGAATTTTCAGAAGGATCTCCGGAGTTCGAAGAAATCATTGAGTTGGTTCCCTACGAGGCCAATCCTTCAGACAGTGCTAACTTTTTTATAGAACAAGGCAAGCCCCGGTGCATTATACCTATTATTTTGGAGTCGATATTTCATGTGTCCAATTATCGGTTATTTGCTATATGAATACACTAGGTCTAGGAGTTGCTTGAAACCCATTCTTGTGCATTATCATACCTTGTTTTAAGGACATCTTTGCCACTTGTTCAAACATTTAGTAAATAACCCAAGTCTAGAAATGCTTAGTTGCTTAAATAATTGGTTTACCGAACCTTAAGGTAAATATTGAGTCATGCATGTTATTTATGGAAAGATAACTTGGAAGTTAAGAGGCGGACAGAAGCTAAGGATGTAGTTCTGTCTGCTAGATTAATTTGGTTAAGGCCCGATTCGTTGTCTTAACCTTTGATCAAATGAAAGACATCTCATCACTTACTGGGTATAGGACCAGTAAAGCCCAGTAGGTTAGTAAACCCTCTGATCGGGAATACTTCGTACCCGCGCTTGACGTGCTGGAGATTGTCAGGGGCATAGCCTGAAACTCACATGGTGATCAGGCCAGACGTGGGGTCCCATGTGGGGGTGCGTCCCTGGGTCCGGGTAGTCTTATTCCCAATCATTGGATTTGCTAATCAAAAAGTCGTTACGTACGACCTGGACAGTCGTATATAACTGGTGATCAGGGTACTCTCCTGCATGATGTAATTTGATCCGGACCGCCGCAATTCTCGGTTATGAATGCACTTGATCACTGTTGAGCATCGTAGCATAAATTCATGATTACTATATCTTTCCACTAATGTTTTGGTGTATGACTTAATACCTTGTTGATTGCAATTAATCTTTTATCATCATTTAGAATGGTTAGGTAATAACTTAATCAAAATAAAAGATAAAGCTAAGGTCTCACTCCTAGTAAGCTCTTTTGCCAGAAATATGTCAGCCAAGTACACTGAAAAAGCTATCATATCGTTCCACGAAAAGCTATTATATTGGTTAGTCGGGTAAGCCTTGCTGAGTACCTCGTACTCAGGGTTATCCCTTGTGGCTATTTTCAGAGGCACCGCAGGAATCCACCGAGGAGGAAGCCCCAAAAAACTAGGGTATTGTTATGAGTCTCACAATACCCTTAGAAGAAATCTTAAATGTTCATCTCCCACCTGAACCGTTTATGTTTAAAATCCTAGAACCTCTGTCAAACCTGCACTGTTAAGTTAATTTCAAACTATGTCTTGTAATAACTCGTATCTCGTATATGTATGTAAAAATGTAATATTCGTTGATGCTTTCCCATCGCGGAAACAATCCTGATGTATGGCTATGAGACACGACGTGGATCTTTCGAGGAGTCCTAGGGACACTCGACGGACGACCGGACTTATACTGTTTTAAGTGCGTTTCGGATAATTGCTGCATCGGCAGCGATTAGGCACGTTTAAACCGGTTTAAGTTGGACGGTTCCGCCACAAAAAACTTATCCCGGTCATTCCTAGGATACTCGCATCAAGGTGTTGCTCGGTGCGCCTAATGCTCATCCGTTGTAATGAAATTCTCCTTGTAGATTTATCACCTCGTCCACCAAGAATCCTACGAGACCTTCACATATTGCCCCTATTTTGTCCTTCTCCAAGATGCTATGTTGAATACTCAACATCTGTAATTTGAAAATATGTGAATGTTACACGAACAATTAAATATAAGGAGCTAGAAAATAATTAACTATTAATAGTTTTATTTTACGTACTTTCATCTTATGCGGTGGCGTCACGCCTTAGGTCCCACAAAACTGCACACGTGCTCATAGACGTAGTATCCACATAGATTATTCCCGGGTTCCTGTCTTAAGCGCTTTAGTGGGGAAAAAACCATGTTATGAAATATTCGTGTTGTAGAATGTACAAAATGTGCAAACTTCATACGTACCGAGAAGTCTGTTTTGAATGCAAGTTTTTCTTTGAATGGACCTTTGTGTTTCTTGAGGAATTGTTTCCATGCGTTGCAAATTATGAATGATACAGCGTTGTGTGAAAATTTAGGAAACAAACTTTTGCATAGAGATAAAGGTCCAAAATTATTACAAGTTAGGATGTCTTGAATGTCTTGATAATCCGTCGGTGGTTTCCTCAATGAATCAAACACAGTGACGTGGCTTCTATCAATCTCAATTATTAGGAGGATCCAGTGGAAACTGCGTACATAAATGTATATTAGAGCTAACGAACAAATCAGGTAAGAAAAAAGAAAATAAAAATAGATGGTACCCATACTTACTCAAAGTTATATGGCAGTAGTATGTAACTCTTGTAATGTTGTTTGTCTAGGAAATTGTATACCGCCTCCAACATTTTCTCTGGCTGCTCACGTTTCTTCTTTTGGTTAACTAGGGATGGATCCATGAAGCCAACATGGAAGTATGCTTCTCTATGGCACATCTGAATTAGCATCCTATATAAAATGGAAGACGAAGTTAGTAGGGCGACACACGTACAAAAAATAATGATATGAGCCAAAATTTACATATAGATAAACAGACACTTACAGAACACAGGTGCTGATGAGAGAGACGTCAAGGGCATCCTGATGGTACACTTTATATATATCCTTAAATTCCATCCACAGGATCGCCAAAAAAATCTATCAGTTTTACCCAAAGACCGAACATTTCCCTCTCATCGGCAGACTGCTTCATGTACCATTCATGGAATTCATACATCTTTGTGGATAGCTTCCTTACCAACTCAGGCCTTACTAGAGGCTTGCCTAGCTCAAAGGTCCATTTCGGTACAACTGGCTCTAGAGCTGGTATCAAGTTGCCCTAAATATTCAGCAAGGGACATACATGTTTCTTGCATGAATTTCATGATATGTATTTGTTGATCCAAGGGCATTGCTGCTATCTTTTTAGCATCTTTTTCTGGTAGATCCCTGAGGTGGGGGACAGTACCAATTGAAGACGACTTTCCTTTCCTTTTTTCCTCTCATCAACCTTGACTAACGCCCGGTCGTAGTTCGATAGTTGTGGCATCGTCTTCTTATCTCCTTTTGACATCTTAATAAAAATTATAATTTTTTTGGATCTACTAGCGGTGGCTCCATCTCCTTTGCTTTTCTTTCTTCATCCATTTTTCTAAACCACTCCCTGCATTCTTCTTTGACTACCTCCCATCTTTCTGCATCGGTCATATCAGTCGCCGACTTCTCAGTGGGTTTAGGCTTATTTGCTTTCTTGCTGACTTGGCTTGGAAGGCGGTGGTCACGACTTCTTCAGTAGTGCTGCAAGTTCCTTGCTCGATACGGGTCTTAGTCCCAACGATGGTGATTGGGGAGGGGTGTTGTTGTCGTCGTCGCTCACAGCACCAGGCTGTGCTGGAGATGGAGACCGTGATTGAGCAGGAAGCGACAGTCCTGGTGGTGACGACGGTCCTAGAGCGGGAAGTGCTGGAGATGATGGTTTTGAGCTTTGAGGAGATGGTCGCTGTGAGGCATCTACGGGGAGTAGTGATGCCTCCGTGCCGGGGATGATGATGTAGCGTTTGCGTGATAGAATGATCCCGTGAAGCGCATCTCCTAGTGTCCTTTCCCCATCGCCTCCCAAAAGGTCGAGCTCTAGGCCTTCATATTGGCTATCAACGAGTTGCTCTAGGCCAACACTAGCATAGCCAGGTGGAATCTTCATGCCATGGCTTGTCTGCCCTGGATGGATTGGTAAGGCACTCATGTACGCCACCTATACATATAGCAGAAATAAAGAATTTATTAAACTCCCGAGTCGTGGATGGATTGAGAAGATTGCATAAATTATGTATACGTATACCTTAATGGTGATGTTGCCAAATGTTCTATGCAACTCACATGAGGTGCGTTACGTGATGACATCCACAGGGTACCATTGGTCGTCCATGGGTAATCTTGGCATCCGCTCATTGGGGACCCCTGTGGAAGCACAGCTACTCCCGAGGCGTTGAGAAGGGCTGACAACATTTGGATCCGACAGTGATCTAGATTGGGCCATCTCGGCAACTACCAGGGCCACTCGATGATTGATTTCCTCCTGCATTCTTACTTCTTGTGAATGCACTTTGGCTTCTAACATGCGTCGTCAGCTCTCCTCTTGTTGTTCCTTTCTTCACTTGTGACTTCTGTACGAGTCGATGTCCCCTCGAAAAGCGTACTTCCATGGAATGACCCCGTACCCTCAGCAACGTCCTGGGTGCTCGGGATTCCTGACGGCCAGTGTGAGCTCATCATTCTCTCTATCCACCTTCAACCTCCCAGCTTTAGCTTCTTCAATATTCTTGATTAGCTTTTCAGCCTTCTGACATATTTTTTCATTGAAGACTAGTGTCCCATCCTCTTGGCTCAGGTTGCCTCCATGAGCGTAATACCAATTTTTCAATCGATTGGGCCAGTCTAGAGTTGCTGGTATGATACACCGATCAATCAGGTCTTGTTCCATCTTGCGCCATTAGTGAATTGTAGCATTGTAACCATCTCGCCCTAGATGATGATGTACTCCTTCTTGCTAGCATTGGCAATGTTGATGTGAACCTTACTCGCACCGCCTTCGCTCGTCTTGTATTCGACAAATGACACCCAGTGGTCCCTTAACTTTGGCCACTCATCGAAATCCGAAGTTCGCCCCTTTTTTATGAAGTTGGCATCCAGCATTTGGGAGCGCATATGGATGATTTCTTGATGAAGTGTTTCTTGACATCTGCCCACAGCATATCCTTTTGTGTATCCGGGAGCGCATATGGATCATTTCGTTTGCTTCCATTTCCTAATGCTGATGGGCACATTGTCCCTTACGATTGTCTCGATCTAACTCACGTACTTTCTTGCCACGTGTTCAAGAGCAACCGGCTTGCCCTCTTCTGTGACTTCCATGATGTGAATCCTTCCCTCCATTATCTTTGTACGACCTCGAGGCTTATTTCAGTTTGTCGATCCAGAGGGCTAACAGTTCAAGGTTCGTTAATTAGTACATAGTAATAATGAATATGAAATTATAGATGGGGTAAAATAATGGAAATGATATATACCTCGCCGGAACCTTCTGTCACGGCAGGGTTTTGCTCGGGCTCGAGCTCACGCTCTTCATTGCCATCACCGGCCAGTTGAGGAACATGTTCGCCTGGCTACCCTGTTTGTCGGTGTACGTTACGGGCAGGTTGGAGTCACTATCACCAGCAATAATCTACTCCATTAAATACCTTGCATGCTCCTCGTCTGCCACCTCAACTACTTTAAACACACATGAAATCATAGATACATGTACGTTAAGGTATATATACAACACCTCTAACAAATATTTTGAATGAAACTTACATGAAAACTTACAAAAAATTTAACATTAAAAAGAATCACGCAATTTTCTAAGAATTTCTATAGATTCCTATAGATTCCTACAAATTTCTACTCATTTCTACAAATTCCAACAAATTTCTACTAATTTCTAAGAATTTCTACCAAATTTCTACTTATTTCTAAGCATTTCTACCAAATTTCTACAAATATCTACTAATTTCTACTAATTTTCGAAGCATTTGTACTAAATCATAGTAATGTACTAAAAATCATACTAAATGTATACAAAATTATACTAAGCATTTACACTAAATTATACTAAGCATTTATACTATATTATACTGATTTTCTAAGCATTACTACAAATTTCTACTCATTAACTAAACAAAAGTAAAGAAAAAGTACCCTTGCGTCAGCAAGGGCCCCGGTCGGGAGAGGGACGCGCAGTGCGCAGCATCCCGTACTGAGTTCGACGGGTGGCGGGGTGGGGCAGCGGGCGGATAGCAACCGTGACGGGTGATGGTGGGGCGGCGGAGTCTTGCAGCGGCAATGCGGGGTGGCTGTCCCAGTTGCAACTTGCAACCGGGAGTAAAGGGTGCATTTTGCCCGAGACTAAAGGGAGGCCTAGTCGCGGTTGCAATCTGCAACCGGGACTAAAGTTCCATTTTCGATTATTCATCTCCCGCTTGTTTTTTCAAATAGATTTTATATATGTTTTCATTGGATTTTAGGAAGGAAAAAATAAGAACTACACATATTTCGAACATGCAAAAATATGTTAAATTAGCAAGTATATTTCAAATAAGTTTGAATAAATCATTAAATTTATACTAGTTGCTTTAGTTTCTAAAATAATAATTTTAATGCATCACTATCATCAAGAAACTATTCAATCAAATAATTTTAACGCGCAAAAAATTCAATTGATGTATGTGGTTAACATTGTTCATATTGATCGAATAAATCTTCATCTCAACTAATTTAAACACACAAATTTATATATGTTTTCAACTCATTTTGCTAAAGAAAAAATAAAAACATTACATATTTTGAACATGCAAAAACATATTAAATTAGCAAGTATATTTAAAATTAGATTGAATCAGTCATTAATTCTATACTAATTGTTTTAGTTTCTAAAATAATTATTTTAATGCTTCACTATCATCAACAAACTTTAAATAATTTCAACGTGCAAAAAATTCAATTGATGTATGTTGTTAACATTGTTCATATTGATCGAATAAATCTTCACCTCAACTAATTTAAACACACATGAAATCACAGATACGTTAAATTAAAAATAGTATCAAGTAGTACATAAAATCATAGAACTTTACAATGTAACTTTACAATTTAAACATACATGAAATAATAGATATGGTTCTGATGGCCATATAGCATTACATAAAGGTGAAGCATATTTAGTGCATTACAATGTAACGTTAAAAAACTTCTTGACGAAAGTTCCTTGGTCATGATCACGGCGTAAGTACGGAGCCTCTTCTTTGGCTAGCGTGATGCTTGGGTCAACTTCAACAGCGAATGGAGGCATGTCATCAAACTGATCATAATCATCTAACTGGTCTATTTTGTCCTCGACTCCCATGATTTTTTTTTTACCTAGAAGAACTATGTGGCGCTTTGGCTTCCATCACTACTAGATTTTTGGTCTAATGCAACGGCGGAGAAACGTTGCAATATGCCCAAAATCGATGCAATATCTAGCAATTGCAACGGCGACTGGTTGGTTGGCAGGCGTGGCAAGTACTGGCGTTGCAATAGCTCTTTGCAACGTTTTTTATGGGCCGTTGCAACTTATGGTAATTGCCACACACATTTTTGTTGCATTATAGAGTATGGCAACGGAGGATTTCGTTGCATTAGCATGTATTGCAACGCAAGCAGTCATTGCTATAGTACGTAGTTGCAACGTACAAACTCTATGGTAATATGGTATTTCGCAACGATTTACATGGTGGCAATAGAATATATTGCCATGGAAATTTGACGTTGTGACATATCCTATGACAACTAAATTTCTTTCGTGGAAATAAACTATATTGCAATGGAACCATTTTCAGTGGCAATAATTAGTTTTGCAACAGAAACTATTCCGTGGGGACTATTTCTATGGCAACACAACTGCTTTCGTGGTAATAACTTATATTGCCACGGAAACATGTTTGGTGGTGATAATTCGGTTTGCAACAGAAAATATTACGTTGTGACAGATCATATGGCAACACAATTGGTTTCGTCGAAATAAACTATATTGCCCTGGAAACATATGTGGTGGCAATAATTCGTTTTGCAACTGACAATATTTAGAAGCAAGATAATATGTTGCAACAAATTAGCAGTGAAGGTTACTATGTATTATTGCAACTTTTATCTTTCGTGGCAATAAGTTGTTGTGCAATTGAAAGTATATAGATGCAATAAAAGATGTTGCAACGAACTGGGGTTGCTGCAATTATTTGTTTTTGCAACAGGTGGATGTATTTCTTTTCGCAACTGGAAGATGTTTTTCGCAACGGATTGCATTTTATATATTTGTATATTGAATCGTTTGTGCAACGAAATGATTTCACCAAAATATGAATTGCATCATCATGAATATAAAACCAAGCCATCTCGACATTCATTAATTCAAAGTGCCAAATACATATTCCAAATCGAAAATAGTTCATAACTAGTGTTGGTATATCAACAATACTAAATCCTTGTAATGTAGGCTACAGGAATCATGCAATACATTGATTTTCCTTGTGTCAATCATGCCATGACTCCAATCTCATGCGATCCATTGAAGAAGAATGTTCCTATCAAAAAAAAAGAATGCAGTGCATCAGCAAAAGGGTCTCATAGTGTAGTAGTATGTACTAAACAAACATGATCATGGTAATTTGTCTTGTACTTGTGGACACGTGGTCTGGCACAGAGCATATTATTCGCACACAGGAGACTGCTCTAAGTTTACTGATGCACTTAAACATAGGTTATAAATCAGGTTTACTTCTGCATACCTGTTGGCTTCTTGTGCGCACACGTTTTGTAGCAGCATTCAGTAGTTGCTGTGTACTAATATATGCTCCTGCCACATTGTTGCTTTTGCTATTTTAAAAAAGACCTCGAGACATTGTACTAGTTCTATGTTTGCTAGTAGTTTTCTCAAATGTTGGTGTAGCATCACTTGGGATGATGCTCCTTGGGTCAGTCTGCATAGGAAAAACAGGTGGAAGTAATTTAGGGACAAAACACATTCCAATATGCTAATTTGTGTAACAAATATCCAAATTGCCTTTACATGTAGTAATGGGGTTTCTCTCTGTTTAGCAAACTTTGATAGCATCTCTTTCATGATATCTTCCCTAAGTGCTTGCCTTTTGTTATTTTCCTCTTCTTGAATCTGTAGCAATTTTTCTTCCAATATCCTTTCCCTTTCAGCCTTTTCATTTGCAAGTTGTTCTTCTAACTTGTCAACCTTTTGTTGGAGCGCATTATTTTTCTGGTTGGCCGCTTCTGTAGCACAGGCTTGCTCTTGGTTCTAACCGTTTCTGTAGCACAGGCTTGCTCTTGGATTTGAGCTTTCAGCATGATGGAGTTTTAGACAAGTAACCATGACCATGGGTTCTGTGGGTTTTGCATCCTGTACTTTGCTTGTAGCATATTTGGAAAACATTGTTTTCCTCTACAGTTGAGATGGGATTTGTATCATCATTGCGTTCTCTCTCGGAAAGTATTAGGCATGCATTATCCTAATTTAAACAGTAGCATTGGTGTCGGTATTGGATATTAAAAATAATAAGAATCATGTTATTAACAGTGAACTATGTAGATTACTTACATACACAGCCTTAGATGCTTCATCTGACCATTGCCCATTCTTCATATGAGTACTCAACCAAAGATTTAAATTATTTGGTTCTTCTCCTGTATCCGGGTCTCTCTAAGATGGCATGAATGAAGCACATTAGCTTGACATGTATGCAAAAAGACCGTACCATACAGCAAGTCTAAGCATTACCAGTTCATGGCTCATGTAAGCACGAAAAGGAAATGCTATGAGACCTTGAAATTTGGAGATCCAATATACAAGATAAGGTAGTGCCATTCAGCAATGTCAAGGTCATCTGGCTTGTGTTTCATTCTTGCTGCGTAACTGTTGTACGCCTTGTACGTGGCACTGAGTGATGATCTCCATCCTTTGTATCGCACCATTGCGATGGCTCAAATCTTTTCCTTTTCATCATCAACGTCTACAAGCTCCCACCTATTCTGTTTATGTGAGAACACATTCAGACGGAGAAGTATTTGACTATTTGAGGATTATTATAGCAATCAGGCAACAGAATTAAACATTGTACATACCAGTATGTCGGATGCTATAGAATTTTTCACATTTTCATGTATGTCTTTCCATTTGTTGACTCCAATAAGTGGATCACTTTTCCTTGTAAACATTACAATTTCATCCACAAATGACCGAGCGTTAGGGCCTACGGGACCTCCCAGCTTTGTGGAAAATTTGATTTTAAGTTTCTGTGAGCCGCTCCTTATCCTCTTTATGGCTGCTGATAAACCCTTGAGGGCACCACGTCCTCCTTGCTTGCGCCCTTCACTGGAGTCTCCTATGAATCCATTAAGTAAAAAATGGTCAGATAATTGCAGCAATGTAGATTACATTAAAATAAAATTTGCAATGCATAACACACCTTTTCTCGCTTTTTTGTCACGTCGAGCATGAGATGGCCTATCTGATGGTGCTGATTGCATGGCTGCAAGACCTTCATCATCAGGAAGGTTTTGAACTTCGTCATTGTCATCTTGATCTAAATAAGATACTGCATACCATACAATGGATCCACATCAGTCTAAACATTTTTTGTTCACAAGTAATATTAACTTTGATTGCTGAATGAATGAATAGAAATTACTAATGTCTTGAAGATACTCTTTACGCCTTAAACATTCTTTATATGTCTCGATGGTTTTGTCCTTGTAATCATCTTTAAATTCTGAACGTAATGAATATGTAAGTCCAATGGATAATACAACACATAGCTTATATAAATTGTGACTAGAGGAATTGTACCTACCAGTGTGTGGTTCATCCTGCTGCAAGTTTTGAAGCCATATCTTGTAAGCATCTATTTGTTCTCCTGTCCTTCGTCCTTCTGTAGTTGCTTCCCTTCGTCGCTTCAAGGGAGTTATGGTTACCTGCAAGTTAGTCTGTTGATCCCTTGTTAGGAGGATCCTGATTTTCTTGTCTTTTGAATTGCTTTGTAACATGGTTGGGATTTCTTGGTCATAATCAAGAGGTACGAGGGCTACTGTGTTCCTGCCACATCGCTCCTTATAGTACAAGAAGGCACGTCCACAGTAGCTGAGCTTTGACTTCAAACAAACCAAGTTAAAAAATGTGATATTAGACCTATCACAAGTGAACTAGGCAGTTTCATGACCCGAAGGTGCCCCGGCGCAATCGATAATTACACGCCACATCTCACCAGTGAGTCTGCAATCAAACTCATATGCAATCATTCACTGACCAAGGTAATGTCCTTACTCTTACATAGGAATATTAATCTATAAATTCAATAGAGGACTATTTATAACCCTAGCACTAGAAACTTGGCATGTATCGAGATCTTCCAATTTGAGATAGGAATATAACCCTAGGCATGTATCCAGATCATCCAATATCACATAGGACTATAACCCTATGCAAATTTTTGATTGGATTTGTAATAGCCTGAGAAAACATACCTGGTTCGAGGAGGTTCACACAAAAACTCATCAGGACCATCGTCTTCAGTCGCCATCTCTTGGTCGCCGGCGGTGTGGGGCAGAGTCAGCCTCCTGCCGTCGAATCCAGTCACCATCTGTTGGTCACCGGCGGTGTGGGGCGGACTCGGCCTCCTGTCGTCATCTTCAGTCGCCATCTCGATAAGGAATCGAGAGTCATCGGCTCGTCACCTCCCTCTCCCCCACGAACGTCATGGAAACGTGATTAATGGCGCTAGAATTTTAGTAGATGGGGATTGGTAAAAATATATGGAAGAGTTATTTCGGCGGGGCTAGGAGGAAATTTGGGCAGGGCAAGCGGGAAAATTTGGCTGGGGAGAAGGAGGAGGTGTTTTGGTATATCTCAACATGTTATGTTTCATGCGTGTTTAATTGGAACATTTGAGCAATGTGTTCAATATTGAAATCACTATGCACATTGCTTCATCTTCATCTGTACATGTATATATTCACGTGGTGATCTAAATGGTGATAGTGTGGCACACAATGAGCATATATAACTAAAGATAGTGTGGCACACAATAAGCTCCCCTTTGGCATGGCTCATCCAAAACGGCTTCACCGCTAAAGCCAATGCCTATGAAGCCAATAAACATTAGGCATATCCCTTAGTGAGAGAGAAAGCATTAGGATTGCATTGGAAAGTACATTGATTAGCGTGGAATAGAGATGAACAATCTAATGAAACTAAGTTGACACCATAAAGTTGAGATACTTGACTCTCCAATATCCTTGGAATGACTTCCAATTAGGTACTTTGAAACTCCAAGTTTCTTGGAATGACTTATAATTTGGTCAAACTTGAGATACTTGACTCTCCAAGATTCTTGGAATGACTTACAATTTGGTCAAACTTGAGGTACTTGACTCTCCAAGATGGAATGACTTATAAGGGCACGTACAACGGTTGTCTTTTTATCGTCTGGGCTTGTGCTCCCAAGGCATATTTGACCATCTTGATCTATGATTGTATAGTAAAATTAAATAGTTTGCAGATAGCATAACAGACAACTCACAGTATAATTTGTCTGATTGCTACCCCTATGTGACTTATACAGATGACAGCCGCTTAAACTGTTGAACGTGCCCTAATTTGGTCAAACTCCAAGTTTCTTGGAATGATTTATACATAGAGTCAACCCATATGCATGCTCATGATATTTAGGATCACATGCGCGCAGCAAAATGAAGTTGTTCTAGCAAACTTGTCTTTTATTCGGTTTCCATAATTTCTCTCTCCCTCTTCCTCCTCCAATTACCTATACGCGTGTGCCCAACCTTGCCTAGATTTACTTAGCAAGGATCTAGCTTGTTGTGGGTCCGGCTCCACCTGTCACTGCCTACTGTAGCATGCCAGTAGCCCCAAGGAGTTGGTAGGCTCAGCGATGCACACGTGCACAAGCCAGTGTCAAAGATCTTCTCCTCGACACTGTGCCATTGCGCCACATGTGTCAGCCAGTGTCAGCGGCTCTGCACTACTGTGCCCGTGCCATGAGTACGGCGTGCGCGCAGGTTCCCCATGCATACCCCATTTAACACAGCAGTTGATTCCCTACCTCGCACCGTTTCGCGGCGCATAGCTGCCCTTTAACCGGTACTTCGGCTGCTCTGTCCCTTCGTTCCCCTAGTTAAGAGGCGTCTCGTCTCCCGACGTGCAGTTGCATTAATGCTCTATCTCTCATGCACGCACGCATATATAAGGGCCCTCCCGCAACAAGCCCTCTGCACCCTCCTGCAACAAGCCCTCTGCACCCTCCCGTAACAAGCCGTCGCCACCATGCCTCGCTGCTTGAAGACTACTTGGGCCATGCTCAGCCCTTCCTCCTCCGCTCCTCACTCCCCGACGACGCGGCCTCCCCCGCCGTCATCCAATGATTCGGACTGCTCCTCCTCCCCACCTTGCTCGCCACCGGCGCCGCCTCCCCCGCCGTCGTCTGACTCATCAGACCTCGAGGTCAACCTCGAGGACGCTCCGGATCGGGAGACCAATTCGGAAGTGGAGGATTTGGCGATGGCTCAGTAGGGGCTATGTCCGGAGGAGGTTTCCATCCTCCACTCCTTGGAGACGGCGCACCAAGAAGAGGAGGACTGCACCTGCGCGCCATCACAAGAAAGGAGACTGAGGACTGCATCCTCAGGCGCACTCTCGAGATCTCCACCGTAGAAGCGGAGCACGCCGCCCGGAGGGAGGAGCAATAGGTGGCGATGGAGGTGGAACACCGCCGGCGTGTGGTTGCAAGGAATGAACGGGAGGAGGAGGCGGCGCTTAAGGAGCGGAAGGTGCACCAGAACTAGTTTATATGTAAATGTTGTCAATGTAATGAACTGGTCTTTTGTTTTAGTTGTCGAACTTGTTCTTTTTATGTTTTAACGATAGTGGTAATGGTAACCAGTTAGTAGTTTTATCTTGTTCTTGGAGTTTTTGCCAATGTTACCAGTTAGCATAGTAACCTAAAAACATGGTGCAAAGGATCCAACACTCACTTGAGTAGGAGTAGGTAATAGCAGAAGTTAGCTAGCGGAATCAATGTAAATGTGGCGATCAACATCAAGTCACATCAGTCACCCAGCCCATTTTCACGTACACATCTAGTACTCGCTTACTGATGAAGCGGCACATCTACACAAGCGGCTTAAAACCAAATGCGCATCTACACACAAGAAGAGACCCCGGAGACAGTGGCATGTAATCATACGTAGTCACATGTAATCATATGTTTCACAAGTCTTAACTAAAATTGTTGGGAATTTGGTAGGTTCTACAATGTTTGTCAATCTAAAAAAATGCACAATATATGTAGTAAAAAAAATGAAAGGTAAAAAAAAAGTACCACTGCCGAAGGAGGTCCAATGAGGCTCAACCTCATAGGGAGCCCAATAGAAGGCTCAACCACAAAGGGAGCCCAACCGAGCCCACCAAGAGCAAGCAGTCAGGTAGTGAATCAGGTAGCGTATCAGATGGCAAGTCAGAGGATTTCGACGGTGCTTGTGCGCCTCCCTTTTTAAGAATGGCAAGGAGCTTCTTCGTGAATGAGGTGGTACTAAAAATTGTGGCCATGAACTCTAGCGCAACAGATTTCGTACGTGGGCCAGCCCATTACGAATTCTTCCCCGTTCCCCCATCTCGCTCACTTCTTCCCACATAAGGCCCCAAATCGCTCCGCCCCGAGCTCCTGCGCCGGCCGCCATTCTTCCGCCGCACCGAGATCAAGCGCCACCTTCCGGTGAACTTGGGATCCGACGCCGCCTTCCGGTCAATAGGTAAGTCGCCATATCCCAAATCTTCAGTTTATTATATTGTCAGATTCACTGTTAATTGCAAAGAATTACAAATTATGACTGTTAAACAAAAAACACATCTTCCGCTCCATCCACAGTAGAATTCACAGGCGCAATGTATCCATCATCAATGTAGTCGTCTGTGTCGTCTTCTTCATCTTCATTTGCTAAGTCAATAGTTGTTGGTTCGGGTACGGACTCAGCAAGAGTCATTTCAATAACAGATGCATCACCGGTAACACCTTCAACGCCAGTCCTAGTCCAGTTTGTCAAATCTTCATGTGTGCCCGATTCGATCATATCTCCCACGCCGACATCGAGTGAATCAACATCAATTTCTTCCTGGTTGTCTAATTTGAGCATGAAGAACACATTTCTGGGGTTCATTCTAATAATAGTGCTCCAATCTTGTTTCTTTGAACCTTTCACATAAAACACTTGCTGAGCCTGTGTCCCCAAAATGTAAGGTTCATTTAAATATCGCAATCGAGTTGTATCCATATCTATAATACCATATTGATCCTTGTTGAATCCTCTACCTTTGCTCCTACTGGCAGCTAGCACATCGTACCAGTCACATTGAAATAGGATGACTTCCTTTTGCGTCGGGAAATCTAGTGCGTTAATATTTTTGACCACACCATATCAATCGATGTTGCTAGTAGTAGTATCACCATTCACAACAACACCAGAATTTTGTGTAGTCAGATTCTTCTCTACATGAGCAGTTCTGAACAGAAATCCATTGATGAAGCACCTATTGAGAACACGTGCCCGATGGTCTGGTCCCTGAGAAAGTGCATGCATGGCATCACTTGTTTTTCTTTCTGCATAAAGTATGTTGATCTGCAAGAAGTATAAAAGAACAATGTATAAGTACATGAGCACTAAAAGCAATAAAACCTGAGGGAATTGTACTTCACCTTACGCTCGAACCAGCCTACAAATTGTTCTGTATGACGTTGTTCAACATTCCTGACACACTGTTTTCTGAGTAAATCCTTATGCATACTACAGTAACGGGCAAAAAGGGGGGAATACAAAGTCAACAAAAAAACATGTATGTGCATACTCCAATGTAAGTAAATTAAAGTTACTACTTACTTGGCCCATGGAATAACCTCATCACAATTTGTTAATATCCAGTGCCTCATCCGCTGCATATCTAGCCTAGTAAGTTGCTCAATTGCAAATCCTTTCTTAGTATAATCAATGTTGCTAAATATGCTTAAACCTGCTGGTGGTTCATTCACTGCAGCCCTTTCATGACGCTCTAGATGATTAATCTTTGTGTCGACGTCATCCAAAAAGCGAGAGCAAAAAGTCATGCACTCCTCTAGTATATATCCCTCTGCTATTGAACCTTCAGGATAGGCTTTGTTCCGCACATAGCCTTTCAACGTACGTAGATACCTCTCTATTGGATACATCCATCTATAGCATACATGTCCTCCTAATTTAGCCTCTTCAGCAAGATGAACTGGCAAATGCATCATCATATCAAAAAAAAAGCTGGTGGGAAGATCATCTCCATACGACAAAGAGTCTCTCTAATCGAAATGTTCAATTTTTCTAACTCTTCGGTGCTCAACTCCTTAAAACATATTGCATTGAAGAACCTACTAAGCTCAATCAGTGGTTTAACAACCTCTTGTGGCAGTATGCGACGAACCACAAATGGGTAATAGTTTTTGAAATATAACATGGCAGTCATGAGTTTTAAGTCCAGAAAGCTTACATGTCGGCACATCCACACATCTCTTGATATTAGACGCGTAACCATTAGGCATCTTGACACCTTGTAGAAATTTGCATAGATATACCTTGTCATCTTGACCCAAACTGTACAACGCTGGAGGCAAAGTGTATTTGTCATTCATCACCAAAGGATGTTGATCCTTCCTCATCCCCAAATGTTGCATGTCCAGACGAGCCTTCTCGCTATCCATGGATTTTCCTGCCATGTCAAGCAAGGTCCCCAGTATGCTATCACATATATTTTTTTCAATGTGCATCACATCCAAATTATGCCTTACAAGCAATTTTTCCCAGTAAGGCAGTTCAAAAAAATACTCTTCTTCCTCCAATTGTGCCATCTAGTGTCCTCTTCACGTTGCTTCCTCTTTTTAGTCGTGTTCCCAAATGGCACTTGCTCAAAGCTTTCATACTGTTTCAGCACACCTTCCCCATCCAGTGGCACTGGAGGCTCCCTAGTTTCCACCTGGTTGTTAAAGCTAATCTTGTTGCGGCGCCACCTGTGATCCATTGGTAAAAAGCGGCGATGACCCATGTAGCACTACTTTGAACCAAATTTCAACCATAAATAGTCAGTATCCCTGTGGCAGTATGGACATGCAAACTTGCCTTTTGTGCTCCAACCAGATAGCATGCCGTATGCTGGGAAGTCATTAATTGTCCAAAGTAGAACAGCACGCAGAGTGAAATTCTTCTTTACCTTTGCATCCCATGTCTGAACACCGTTGAAACCATCAGATGCAAGACCCATCCTAACATTACGAGGATCCAAAGCAAATTCCTTATAAATTTCATCCATGTGTTTCCATGCCATGGAGTTAGCAGGGTGCCGCATTTTTCCATCTTGAACAAGTCCCTCCTTATGCCAACGCATATATTCAGATGTGGTCACTCTCATGTATAACCTTTGCAGACGAGGGGTCACTGGAAAATACCTTAGGATTTTCTGTGGAACACGCTTCTTAGGTGCAGCATCACCACTAGCTGCCTCCTTCTCACTTGAACCAACAGCTTTCCATCTAGTCTCTCCACATGTTGGACATTTATCCAAGTCAGCATATTATTTTCTAAATAAAACACAATCATTGATACATGCATGTATCTTTTCGTAGTCCAGCCCAAGATCACAAACTACCCTTTGCACTTTATCCAAACTATCTAGAACACAATGACCTTCAGGGAGCACAAGCGAGAATAGCTGAAGCACCGCCTCCAGAGCACTGTTACTGAGACCAAACATGCACTTAATCTGAAATAGCCTCACAATGAATGAGACCTTAGTAGCCTCCTTGCAACCTAGATATAGTTCCTTCTGCGCCTCAGTTAATAACTTAAAGAATTTCTTAGCGCTTTCATTTGGCTCTTCAATTCGGATTTCTCCATGTATTGCACCACTGATTAGTGAGGAAACCAAATCATTCATAGACGGGCCATCCCCTGATTCACCATCATTGCCAACTCCTTCAGTGATGCTCGCATATGAATCCTTTGCTTCTCCTTCCCGTTGGATGAAACATTCAGAAAATCCCCTAAAAAGCAAATGATTTCTAATTTCCTCAACTGTTCTATATGACATGGAATGGCATCTTGAACATGGACATGGTGCCGTATCTCCTTTACAAGTGCCTGTAAATCTAGTCTCCATAAATTTCTTCAATCCTTTTTGCCACTGATCTGATACTTGTGGCAGCCGCATCCAACTCCGATAATCATTATGCGACATTAATCTCCTGCATATACAGTTAGTTGCTCATATCATTACGCTAATAAGTCACTGCTTTCTCCATCTATATATAATTACCTCCACGTCGTCCGACGTCCGGCCGTCGCCGCCCTGCTGCCGTCGCAACCAGACCCTGCTGCCGTCGCCACCCTGTAATTACCCTAGGGCTACAACAAGGGTAGCGACACCAAACAACAGGCACGAACGCAACGACCAGGGTCATAAGATAATGCAAAGCCCGGTGCCATGAAAAAACTAAAGCCCATCCCAACCGTTTTTTCCTCCGACGCCTCCCCTCCCGTCCTCGTCCAGTCCGCCCCCTCTCGTCGAGCCTAGACCTCCTCACCATCCTCCTTCTGTCATCCTTCGCCAAGATCCGCACACCTCCCCCTAGATCCGGTCCCCTCCCAAGTCGCCGCTGCTCCCCATCCGCACCGCCCGGGTCAATCAAGGAGTACCATCGCGATGCTAGGGGTCGTTTTGCCCGGAGGAACAAGGTCATAAAGTTGGAGACGCCATCGAAGGCCCACACCATGGGAGGTCGGAGCCGCCATGGAGAGGCTTCTTCCTCACGGTGTCAACAATTGCACAGCGGCGTCAACAGGCGGCCTACCACGTGGTCGGTTTTGAGGGGGTTTACCCCGGGGAAATCTTTTCAGGTGAAGATAACTACTGACTCTGACTACGATTCTGATGTAGTTATCATCGGCCTAAACTCTGAAACTGAGTCCGACATAGAGACAGATGACGATATTGACCATATGTGCGACCAGTGCATCGATGAAATCGTAATGTTCTTACTTTCTTCTATGTTTTTATCTACGTATCCCTCATTTGTACTACAATTCAAAGATGGTTAAAATAGTCATTGAACCATTGAACATTTATCTATGTAGCTATGTGTTGCACATTGACCCCTGAACCATTGAACATTTAGGCAATATTTGGGAGACTGATTCAACATTGATCATTGAACATGACAGGAATGTGAACAGCGGAATGTCTATGTTTTTATCTATGTATCTATGTCAGAATGTCAGTCATGCATAAACCCCTTAAACATTAATCATTGAACATTAAAAGAATCTGAACATTGAATGTCAGAATGTATTGCAGATTGATTTTATTTAACTGTTTGATGTATTGCAGACTGATTTCGATGAGTTGAAATCTGCTTTCAAGAAGTACGCAAATCATGCAAACCAAAAGTACAACAAAGTGGTGCGGGGCGCCATGACCTTGCCAAGAAGCTTGACATAACTAAAGAGAAGGGAAAAACATTAGTTGCAGCAGTTAAGAGGCTTGGCAAGAAGAAGGTAGACAATAAGTAGGTTTTGGTTCACAAAGTGTTTAGTTTCGTCTGTAACATAACATCTAGTGCTATGATCCCCATCTGTCGTGTTCTTTTGGACTGCCTGTGTGCATGGTGGAAAAATGTTGCTTGATAAGCCTCATCTTTATCAATGTGTTTGTTATGATCCCCATCTGTCATATTACCTTTGATCAATCTGTTGGTCTAGCTGACAAATACATTTATAGTATTAAATTAATAATTGAATGAGGTTACTGGAATAACTGTCAAAGCCTTGCAACATTGCCTACCTATTGTAATGAATTTTCATAGAATTTATTTCTGTAACTAACATAGAATTTATTTCTTTTAGTTCGGCTCCTATCCATCACCCAACTATTGCGTAGCGTGGTGGTGAGGTGCTCGAGTCTAAACTCTGGAGACCCTGGTTCAATTCCCACATTGCGCATCTTCTAATTTTTCCATTAAGTAAAACTTGCAACCATTTTTCAACTCTTGGCGACAACACCTATCTATTGCAACAAATTTCTTGTTGTTGCCGTGAGCTATGTGGCAACGTAACAAATTCGTTGCAATATTGTTTCCTACTTGCAACATTACGGATTTCATGGCAATAACCCTTACATATTCCAACGCAAAAAAAACTTTATAACAACGCAAAAAAACTGTGGCAATTTGTTCAGCAACTCGCAACCATTTTCAAATCGTTGCAACAACACCGACCTATTGCAACAGATTTTCCGTTGTTGCCTTGGACTATGTGGCAACGTGACAAATTCGTTGCAAAAATGTCAAAGCCCTGCAACATTGCGTATTTCGTGGCAATAACCCGTCAATATTGCAACGAAAAACATACGTGGCAATATCGCTTAGCTATTCCAACGAGTTTTCAAATGGTGGCAATAACGCCTACTAGTTGCAACGAAAACTCAAAATCGTTGCAATAACCCCTACCTGTTGCAACGAACTTGAGTTGATGGGATGATGGCCGTGGCAATAGCCCTAAAATCTAGTAGTGCATGGCTCTTCTGAATTTTTCTTGGGTTTGCTAGACATGTTCTTCACATAGAAAATCTGATTCACATCATTGGCAAGGGCGAATGGTTCATCATTGTATCCAGTCTTGGTCAGGTCCACTATTGTCATTCCATACTGATCTTTGGTTACGCCACCTCCAGTTAGCTTCACCCATTGGCAACAAAACAGGGGGATGTTCAGCGGTCCGTATTTGAGTTCCCAAATCTCCTCTATGAAACCATAATACGAGTCCTTGCTCCTTTTGTTGTCTATGACATCTATGCGGATACCACTATTCCGGTTCGTACTTTTCTGGTTTTGGGCTCTCGTGTAAAATGTATAACCATTTATCTTGTAACTTTGAAATTTCACGATTGTGCTAGAAGGTCCCCTGGCCAACCAAGCGAGTTGTTCGTGAATTGCGGAGTTACCCATAAAGTGTTAACGCAACCAAGAGGGAAAAAGTATCCATGTGATGATGTATAATCCAGGCATCTGATCGATTTCATCGGGTATTGGGAAAATAGAATCTACTTGTGTTGCTCGATATACGGAGCCACAAAGGATGATTGTTGCAGAATAGTGAAGTATACTTTGTGGAACAAATTAGTACCATTGCTCAAACTTGATTTCCTTCCAAGGGTGTCCGTTCCGCGCAGCCTCCCCTCATGGCGTGAAGTTGGAACCCCAATAGAGTTAATTGAGTCAATAAAATCAACACAAAACTTAATGACCTCCTTTATTCCATATCTCTTGGTGATACTTCCTTCTGGACGGACATGATTAAGAACATAGTTTTTTAGGACTGACATGAACCTCTCGAAAGGCCACATATTGTGCAGGAATACTGGACCGAGAATAGTAATCTCTTTGACTAGGTGAACTAGGAGGTGCATCATAATAGTGAAGAAGGATGGTGGAATACCAACTCAAAGCTGACAACACATCCTACCACAACGTTCTGTAGCTTTACTAGCTTCGTTGGATCGATTTCCTTTTGCAAAATCGCATTGACAAACGCGCATAGCTTTATGAGCGCCAATCGGATATTCTCTGATAGAATACCCCTCAATGCAACCGGAAGCAATTGGGTTATCAACATGTGGCAGTCATGGGCCTTAAGATTTGTGAACTTCTTTTCTTTCATATTTATTATTCCATTTATATTTGAGGAGTACCCAGATGGAACTTTGATACTATTCATGCATTTAAATATGCTATCCTTCTCTTCCTTGCTGAGAGTGTAACTAGCAGGACATAAGTACTGCTATCCATTATCTCTCTTTTCTGGATGGAGGTCATCTTGTTGCTTCATACGTTTCAGGTCCTGTTGTGCTTCCAATGTATCTTTTGAGTTCCCATCAACACCCATGAAGCCTAGCACGTTCACGTAAAGATTCTACATCAGGTGCATCACGTCTATTGCGTTGCGGACCTCTAGGATTTCCCATTAAGGTAGCTCCCAAAATATTGACTTTTTCTTCCACATGGGTGCATGTCCGTTATCGTCATTTGAAACAGGTTCGTTACCAAGACCCTTTTCAAAGACTACCCTTACATCCTTTATCATCTCAAAGACATGATTTCCATTACGGTGTGCAGATTTTTACGATGGTTTGGCGCCCCTTTGAAATGCATCTCTTTCTTTCTCAACGGGTGGTTAGCAGGGAGAAATTGACGATGTCCCATATACACGACCTTCCTACAATGTTTCAAATACATGTTGTCTGTGTCGTCTAAATAGTGGGTGCAAGCCTGATATCCCTTATTTGTCTGCCCCGAAAGTTTACTCAACGCAGGCCAATCATTGATGGTTATGAACAACAATGCTCCTAGGTGAAAGTTCTCTTGTTTATCCTCATCCCACACACGTACACCTTCTTCCTTCCAGAGCAGTAAAAGTTCATCAACCAACGGTCTTAGGTACACGTCAATGTTATTGCCGGGTTGTTTTGGGCCTGGGACAAGCACCGGCATCATAATGAACTTCTACTTCATGCACAGCCAAGGAGGAAGGTTGAACATACTTAGGATCACAGGACAAGTACTATGACCACTACTCAACTCATTGAACGAATTGAATCCATCAGTACTTAAACAAAACCTTATGTTCCTTGCATCACTTTCAAAGTCCGAGAATGCTCTATCAATTGATCTCAACTAGGCCCCATCCGCGGGGTGTCTCAGCATCTCATCTTGCTTACGTTCTTCTTTGTGCCATCGCATCAACTTAGCATTCGCCTTGTTTCTGAACAAATGCTTCAAACATGGTATTACAGGGAAATACCACATCACCTTCGCTGGAACTCTCTTCTTTGGAGGTTGTCCCTTGACATCACTAGAATTATCTCGCCTGATCTTATACCGCAATGCTCCGCACAGGACAAGCATCCACTCGTATTCATCACCACGATAGAGGATACAATCATTAGGGCATGCATGTATCTTCTCAACCTCCAATCCCATAGGGCAAACAATCTGTTTAGCTTCATATGTTGTGGACAGAAATTCATTATCCTCGGGAAGAATGTTCTTGACAATTTTCAATATCCCCTGAAATGCCTTATCGAACACACCATTTTTGGCCTTCCACTGCAGAAATTTTAGTGTAGTACCCAATTTTTTACGCTCCTGCTTGTAATCTGGGTATAACAATTTTTGGTGATCATCTATCGTGCGCTGCAACTTTTCTGCTTCCTTGTCAGTTTTGCAATCTCTATGTGCATCCCGTAGTACGTGACCAAGATCATCAATAGGACCGTCTTCTGCAAACTCATCTTCATCAGTCTCGCCCATTGTAGTATCTGCAAAAGCTTGGCCTGCAGCCCAGCCTGGAATGTAGTTATCATCCTCCTCTTCTTCGTCGTCTTCCATTACATCCTCTCTTTCATCGTGCTTGGTCCAAACCAAATAGTTAGGCATGAAACCGTATCTAAACAAGTGGCTGTGAATAGTCCCTCAGGAAGAGTAGTCCTTCTTGTTACTGCATTGGAAGCATGAACAACATATGAACCCATTCTCTAACTTGTTCGCTTTGGCCACTTCGAGAAAATAATGCAAGCCATCAACAAACTCCTTTGTCCATCTGTCCGTGTTATACATCCACTGCCAGTCCATCTGCATTGTATTACGTGAGAAATGCAAATATAAAGTTAATGTGATTATAATATTTAGGACTTGCAAAAAAACATTAGATAAATAACTTGATCAATATTCATAATTTACACCCCTCAACCTTCATAAAGATAAAAACAATTCAAATTAAAATTAAACCATTCAACATTCGTAACAATCACAAAAGATACATATAAAGATTACACGCATAACAAGACAATAAAGATACATATACACTAAAGATTACAAACGCTCCATAGTGGACTTCACGTAGTCAATTATCCTACTTCGTAACAAGAGGACCCCAAGAAGACTAGGGTTACGCCGGACGAGACCCCATCGAGGTCTTCACCAAGGAAAAATCCTACCACGGGGAGGAAAGGCGATGACGAAGAGATGCAGAAGAACATTTGGTTTGTACTTCATGAGCTCCATCATTACTGTGTTGTTTCAACTATTTTGTTTGTACGGTGGTGTATCCTAATCCTTACTGTTCTAATCTCTTACACCTACAATTTTTTTACCTTAATTTTATTGCAATGACTAAATATTAAAAACACATTTACTCTATTTTTTCTCATACCTAATATTGGTCAAGTTCTTTTAACTAATACGAATCATATATAACAAGCTAGCTATCCATCAAATTCTAGCCCAAAAACATGTATAAACAAAAATCCTCTCCATTCTCCCTCATTCTAAAAAACTCATTTTCCCCCTGCCTAAAGCATAAAACAAAGTACAATAATAATAAATAAAGGGAGGATGAAGTAGCTAACCTTCACAACACTTTGGATGAGTGAAATCCCCACGGAAATGAGGAAAACAATTCAAGCAGCACCTCCCCTAGGGTTGAAGCGTCGCCATGGAGAGGAGGCTGAATGTCTCTAGTGGAGTGGAGTGGCTCGGGCTGGAGGAGGAAGAACTCTCTGACTAGCAATTTTATAGGGGAGGAGATTTTGTCCCGGTTGAAAATTCCAACCGGGATAAAATACAACCCCTTTTATCTCGGTTGGTGGTTTAGTCTCGATTGGAAGCTCCAACCAGGACAAAAGCCTCACCCTTTTGTCCTGGTTGGAATTACCAACCTTTGCAAACCTTTTGTCCTGGCCTTCGGTGGTGCGCCACTTTTGGTCACGGGCCAAATATTAACCGGGACAAAAGGGGGTGGATGGAAGGTCAGTTCTCTACTAGTGGAATACAAGGAGCCGATGATCAGCTGATAGTCAGCCGATGATCCAATTATGGTGCAGTCGATGGTTATTATTGAGCAACAAGGACTTGGGATCACAAGGCGGTGCTACTATTGCCGACTCCGCTGCTACTGTTGCTGCTACCGTCGTAAGGTTACCGGAACAAAGGAACGGCGCTAGGCTTAACCAAGACTCAGAAGAGGAGAGTTCAGCATCTGCGCTTACGGGCAAAATCGGGAGTGGCGCATCAAGCAAGCAGATAAAAGCAAAGAGGCAGATGGTTCGTCAGATGAGGCTTGATGGATAGTGCATGGCGTCGGCTAATCTATCGGGAGAAATGGTATGATGAAAGAAACCTTACTTCTTATCGCAAAAATACTTCGGAATTTTATCTTGCAAAAGTAAAAATAGCTTAGCTCCTCAATGATATGGAATTCCTACAAAAGCCAAATGTTGATATCTTTGAAAACCTTATACATATACTACTTATTTTTGCATTGAGCTTTGTAAAACTGTTTGTGACCCTTGAAAGGTTCTAGTCATACTTTCATAATCAAAATCACGTGCACCCCACATATACTCATGCTGACTTCTACATTGAAAGTTACGTAGAAACATGCCTTCCATCCACACAAAAATACTCCATCTCTTTAAAATGACTATTTATGTTTATTATGCAAAAGGGTATGGGCTATGCAAAAAGAGGAAAGAAAAAAAAAGGTATCCATGCTCAAAAGCATAAAAAAAGAGAAAGGTAGCCCATATACCAGAAAGAAATAAAAGAGAGAGTCATGCAAAAAGGAGTTCAACAAGAAATTCCACACACATGCACATCTTGATCTGATTGTATGACTTGTTTCTTTCCTTGGATCTGGTTTTTGACTTTGCAAAATATGCAATACAAGTATGCCTCCTTTTCATCTCCTACCCTGAGCTCCACAGAAAAGACTTATTAGAAATAGGAAGAAAAAGAGGCAACCCAATGCCTTGGTAAGGAACCATACACATTGAGTGATCTAAGAGAATCATTTGAGGAGCAAAGTTATGTTTTGATTTAAAAATCCTTCAAAACCCCTAGTTATTTGAGCAGGAGAAGTAAAGTTGGCTTGATTCTTGTAAGTTATCTAAGCCTTTGAGTAAATCAGAAACTCAGGGGGCACCAAATCTCAGGATCAAGTGAGAAAAAAGCAGAACAGTTATATTATGGGCTCAATCCTGAGGCTGACAGAGTGCTGTTACAAGATCTGAAGACTTGAGAAGAAGCTTGCAGAGAAGCATCGGCTATGAAAGAGCAGCAACAGAAAAGTCAGGGTATCGAGTCCATGGAGCGGTCAAACAGACTGTATCAGCCAAAACATTGAGACGTTGGACTTACAAAGTTCGAAGCATGAACGTTCATACTCCAAACTGGGGGAGCCTATGTTGACACCAAATTTTATCCCATAAAATCCTATAAAGTTTGGAATAAGGAAAGGAATATTCTTTTCTTAAAAGGAAACAAAACACACATATCGAGCCTGTGAGATTTCCTGGGAGTCTAAGTGCTACACATTCAGGTTCATACGGAGGAAGCAAGGTTGCATGTTAATAGTTCATGTATGAAAGAAAAGGGAAACAAGAACCTGGTGATGATGACGATACAAGACAAGAGCTTCATCGAGAGGGATTCTAGATAAAGGGAACTAGAGTCATTTATCTTAATATTTCCTTTTGTTTAGATATTTATTGTTAAGCAAGTTTTGTATGAGTCACTATCGTAGCTGAGTAGGAGTCATTAGTCTAGGGTATACATATGTACCCCTGGCCATTTTAACAGGCATCTCTTGATCAATCAATACAACCTTTCGGCACCACGCCACCAAAATCCTAGGAGTAGGAATAGAGAAGATTCGACGAGTTCCTTCTAGCACGAAAGGCTGCATCGGCTTCGATATCGGGCGAGCTTGTAAGTACCGTCACCCAGTCATTACGACCTCTATTAGAATTTTCTGAGTTAAATCTCATATTGTGATATTGTTGTGTGGCTAGTTATTGAGTTATCTTAGATTCCGAGTAGAACTTTCTAAGCTTTGTCCAATATTCTGCTTGTTTTTGACGTTGCTCAAGTTATCGAACGGCTTAGATCTGGTTAGGTTGTCTTCATCGGCTCCCTTACTTTGTTCAACGTTCACAGTTATCAGATCGTATTGGCTGGTAGACTTTGCATGCTTTCATTGCTTTATATATGCTAGTTCCAATAGATATTTACCCTTGCCCCTCGTATTGCTAACCGTCAGGCCTCTGACATTAGTGTGCTACTATTGAGAGCCGATGTTTCGGTCGGGTCTTATCCATATCTTATGGAAGCATGATGACGTCATTGAGCCGATAGGGGTGCATGCGAGGCCTTGCTGCCACAAGCCTGTCTGTTAAGATTAACGGGTCGATATTAATGCCCTCTCACCGTGTTACCTTGTCTAAGTTTAATACATGATCATGACATTGATTAGATTTTGTTAGCATAGGCAAGAGGCCTTTGGTGATTATGCTCTAGTCCTTTATGTTGACCGATTGAAGTTAATGCCCTCTCATTCGTATTGTCTTGTCTATTTTCAATACACTTATCAAGACATTACTTAAGATCTGTTAATGTATCTGGCTTGTGTACGGTCAGCATCGGCTCATCCTTGTTGTTACATTCTAATCTTTTAGGTTAGTAGATCGATGCCAATGCCCTCTCATTCATGTTATCTTATCTGAGTTCAATACACTTATCAAGACATTGGCTAGATCCGTTAGCTTATCTGATAAGTACGTAGTTAATAAAGGTTCCCTTTTATGGTTGTTGTGTTACGATGCTTTATCTTAGCATGTCGGCTGATATAGCCGATGGCACATGCTATTAATATTTTTACACCACATGCTTGTATTAAATATCAATTTGCCATTATGTTTATTTAAGAACGCCTACCCATGAGTTCGAAAGACTTTGCGGCCGATCGGCTTAGGAATTTAATGTTTACCTTGTCAATTTTTAAGTCAAATTGACTGGCACGCCTTGCACCACTCGCAAGCCAATTTGGAGCCTGCACTAGAGTTAACCAGATCTCCCAGGTCCTTCATATTGTTCAACATAGAAATCTGAGATCTAGATTTTGGGTCAACAAAATCAGTTAGATCCATTGCCCTAGGTTTAAAAGTGTACCCTCGTTTTCTTTTAAAAAATGTGGCCTCTTTTGCGTTGTGATTATCCTAGCTCAGAGGCTAGCTTTGCACGGATGAGGCCCAAGCCCGCCAACCTCGATTTGACCTACTGGCCCAATCCACACTGAAACCAACAACACTTACCTTCCAAACCTAAATGAGGTAATTATTTAGCTGGCTTGTGGGTTAAATCCTAGAAAAATGGTAATCCCTCGTCCTAAGTGACACGGCAAGTGTTGCTAAAATGGCAGCCTGTGTAACATGGATGGTTTGCTTACCACTACATTATTTTGGTGCAGGGAGTAATTTCCGGTTTATGATTTAGGTGTTTCCTTAAAGTTCTTTAATTTAATCATGGTCAGCTTCCTCGTTTCTTTTCCTTTTGCTTTGGGTTTATGAATTTGAGTTATCCTTGTGATTTTGATAAATTTAATTGACCGTTTGACTATTTGGATTTATTAAGTACTAAGGGTTATCTCGAATTTTCAAAAAAAAATCTTTGTTTCAACAGGATATACACTAAGAAATTGTGAAAGCCAACCTGTGACATGCCTCAATCGTGCCAGCCCAACCCAACTCACCCCATCGCGCAACCCGGAGGTCAGCAAACTCGCTGAACCCGTCAACCCAACCCACCATTAGTATTATGTACGATTACCCGGCCCACCATTACATCAGTATTAGGCCTTCTCCAACTCCAATAATTAGAGTCAACTACTAGCTCATACATTTGAGATAGTGCAAGAGATGGATCTTCCAATAATTAGAGTCAAACTCTAACTCTTATGTCTATGTAACCTACGGGTCAACCTTAGATGTGTGCATGAGACTATCTCTTGCTCTTCATTCTCTCTCTTCCACATGGAAAAAAATTTGATGTGGCATACTTATATAAACTAGCTGAGTTAGCTTTACGAGCTGATTAGTTGGTGTCCAAAATTTACCATACTAAAATCTGGGCAGTCCAAAATTTTTAGAATAGGTCTTTGATTGGGATGATTTGGTTTCGTCACCCCTCTAAAAAAATTACAATCGTCACAACTGTAACCTGTACGCTTGGCCAGTTGCCACCCCTACACTGCCACTTCCAGTCCACATCTCGTGTCGCCACCTCGACATGCCGGCTAGCCCGTCGTTGCCACCTGTCCCCACCGTGCGCGCGTCAGCAGTTCGGACCTAAAGTCCAAGGCAGATGGGAGACGGGTGCGCATTTGATCGAAGCATAAGGGGAGTTTGGTTTTTTAAGAATTCCTCTCACATTAAATGTTTAGATACTAATTAATAGTATTAAACATAGACTAATTACAAAACCAATTGCATAGATAGAGACTAATTTACGAGACGAATCTATGAAGTCTAATTAGTCCATAATTTGACAATGTGATGCTACAGTAACTATTTGTTAATGATAGATTAATTAGGCTTAATAGATTTCTCTCGTGAATTAGCCTCCATCTATCTAATTAGTTTTATTAGTTTTATAGTTATCATATATTCGACGTGACCTCTACCTTTGAGCCTCTTTGTATTTGGGCCCATATAGCATTGACTCAAAGGCAGAGGATGTCGTTCCGCCACGGCGCCACCCCAGTCCCCACAGGAGCACAACCCTGCGGTCACGGACACGACGCATTTCACCGGCCGCACCACTCCCGTCTCGCGCTCTGCACCCACAGAAAAACCCCCAGCACGCGGCGGGTGCGTGCGTTGCCTCGGCCGCCATGGCCGCCGCCGCCGCCGGCAACCCGCTGACCCCGCCCTCCGGTGAGAGTCTCTCTCAAACCGTAGGTAGCATGGCCATGCATTTTCTGATCCGATCACTCGAGGGGCCCAGAGATATCACTCTCAATCAGAGAGGGGCAAATCCCATCTTGATTTGACCATGTCTCATAGCATGCTTCTTGACAGACCCGAAAGCTACCTTTATAACTACCCTGTTACGGCGTAGCGTTTTGATAGCCCTAGTAGGTCAATCCACATTCTAGAATACATGCGACATCTC
>NC_028455.1:15938247-15952986 GCF_000263155.2 Setaria italica
TATTCGATCAATCTTAAGCCGGCTGTCATGGGTTTTATAATTCACAGTCATGGTGCAGACTAAGTCTATCATATATGGACACATATGCGCAACACAGAACAGCATATATATAGTAATAACATGCTAGCTTATACATGTATACGTTCATTGGTTTGCTAGTTCACTAGTTATTAAAGGGCATACTCCCTCTTGAGAAATCGGCTAGGAGGGAGGGGAGCACCTCTATTTATAGGTACTCATGATTATTGTGATATTTCCATGTGGCAATTTCCCCACTCTTCGATACAAGTATCCTAACTGTAGAACTCTCCTCATCCTTATCTACTTTCTTATATTTGTACCAAGGTAAAATATCTAGTTCTAGAGTATTTTACATTTCACCATGAAACATGACAATTATGGCTCACCCATTAAAAACACCCCTCCAGAACCTTGTTACCTTAACATGATTTTACCCTTACGGATGGTCAGACCCCAACGACCGGATGGCCCCCCCCCCCAGGTGGAGTTTCTCGAAGCCCCCCCCCCCCCCCCCCCCCCCCCCCCCGCTCTTTCCGTCCTGCTCGCTTCTGATGATGTGGCGGATGCGGATTCCCGTGCGGCTTCGACTCCTACATGTTGGGGAAATGTTTTTTTTTATTTTTTTCGGTTCATCTTTTTCGTCTGTGCGTGGGGGAACGCGAGATCTTAGTTGGCTTGGAGGGAAATGTTGATGCTGCATTTTGCGCTGTTCGGCGAGGCTTCATCCGTCGGGGTGGGGATTTAGGGTTTTATTGGGGTTCGGTTGTGGGGGAAGAAATTCCTTCCGGTTTGGGGGGCCGATTATGTATGTTTGTGCCCAGCCATTCGCAAATGCTTCGGTTTATTTTCTTCGCATGGTCTCCATGTGGTTTGAGTTTTGATGCTCTGTCAGTGATCGCCGCCGGTGTGGTTTTCTCTGCTGGGATCCGCGCTTCTGTTGTGGCGGACTTTTTTCCTATGGGATCACCGTCGCACGGCTTGCCTTTGTAGGCTGGAATTTCTCTGGGTTCGGTGAATGGAAAGTCTTATTTAGGCACTTTCAGCTCTCTGTATGCGTTTTACTGGATTACTATTATAAATTGTTCATGTGCTGATTTGGCAAAAGGTGAAACGCTGAAGGTCATGACATATCTGGGTTCAATGAATGGAAAGTATTATTTAGGCATTTATCAGCGCTCTGTATGTGTTTTCCTCGATTAGTATTATAAATTGTTCCTGCGCTGATTTGGTAAAAGGTGAAAGGCTTGATACGTTATCGAAGGAAAATGACGTTTCGATTGAGGGCGTGCCCTTTCAGAGAGAATTGTTTGTCTAGTCACCTTTGTGCTTAGCAAGTTACTCGCTGATGTTTTTTCTGTTTTGCTTTGAGGATACCTGCCTCTGTTATGTTTGCTGAAACAGTTCTCTATTGTGTCTAAGGACTGATATCTGATTGACAGGAAACTGGTGAAGCAGAGATGACAACGGTTTTGATTTATGCTCCCGTTGTACTCTGCTCAATATTTAGATAGCTATAGATGGCGTTGATCTTTACCCCCAAACTGTAGAGAAAAAACGGTTGCCTTGTACTTCATGTGGGGCACTGAAATGAAGCTAACAACAGTGCACAACCAGTAAGGCAACCACGTCGTTCACAGATTGCCTGCTTGGTTAGCTTCTGTTTTCACCATTCCCAAGTTATTATGCAGACTAAGTAAATATAAATAACGTATACGTGAAATGTTACCTGTTCATTCTTTGGTTATGATTACTCTTCTTGCTACATAAGCAGGTTGACTAGGCTGGTTGTTCTCTAAGTGAAGCTTTTTTCTTTTGGATGCAACTAGAGGGAGAGCCCTCTTGATTTAAGCATATCGCGTGACCCCATCCAGATTCATCGAACATGACGTTGGGTCGATGTTGTCTTCCTTCTTATCACCTTCTTCTTCCTTGCGTCTGCAGCAGAAGCCTGCACAGTCCTCCCGCCGCTGAATTCCACTGCCGCCCGCGGCCGGCGCTGCCACGCCGCTCCGACCACCTCCTGCCCCCGCCGCGCCACCCCGCCCTTCCTAACCGCTTACGTCGCTCGCTCCCGCCGCCAGCACCACCCACCAGGGGTCCCCACCATCCACCGGCAGCGCCATCGCCGCCGGCCTCGCCGCCCACAACCCACAACCACCGCCGGACTTGCCGCCGCCACCGGGCATCCCTTTAAGCCTGCCGGCCATGGAAACCCCCTCCCCCAAACCTAGAAACCTGAACCTGGCAATCCCCAGCCTCCAAACCCTAACCACTAACCTCACCATGGCCGGATCTCGCTTCGGGTTGCCGGATTTCACCGGTGACCAATCGATTTCAAGGTGATGCACTCGCCCCCACCTCCATCGCCTCGCCCTCGGCTCCGGCGGCGAGACGCGGCCTCCTCCACCGCCCTCCACCGCGGCCGCCGCTAATCTCGTCGTCGACCACTCGAATCGACGTCGAGCGCTGCCATGGATTTGAGGGAGAGAGATGCAAGAACAGAGGAAGGCATGCAGGGAAGACGAGTGGCAGCGAGAGAAGATAAGGCTGGAGGAGGCGTCGGGCATCTAACGCGGTTTATGGGCCCCACGCTTGGGGGATCTCCACGTAAGGCAAAAACGAGAGCGTTCTCTGATTAGATTATACATTTTCTTTTCTAGTTCTTTTTTTTTCCTATGCATGCTATTTTCTTACTATTGTCATCTTCGTGAGGTTAACATTATGTTAACTAGTAAAATCAAGTTTTTCCTTATATATTTGTGTTGTTGGATGCATTTATACTGCTAGAACTTTGCAAACAAAAGGTGTGTTGTATTTGCAACTTATTATAATGCCTATGCTTCTCTCTGCGAAATGCACTGTTGATGTTTTTCATAGAAATACACATGATCAGCACAATCACTCCTTACATTGCCAATAAATTTACTTGGCCTTTCTCTCCCGTGACCGTGATATGTAACTACCCTTCTGTCTTTTGTAGGCATTTGTTACAGCAGGCACAAGAAATCTGCTGAGCGCAACAGCTTATTTACACCTAGAGTTGCAACCTATTCCAGTGGTCATGCACTTCCTAAGGTCCCCAGTTTGGGATTTGGCAGTTCTAACAAGGAATGGGAAAACATTCGTCAGCGCAAGGTCCAATTGATCAACTTCCTTTCTAGTATGGAACGTCCCTCTGAAATTCTGTCATAGCTGGCAAAATGGCAGGTGGCAAATTGAAGAATCATTCTATGGAGCCAACAGAACAAAAAGGAAAGCTTGACATCATAGTTCTTGATTCAGATGATGAGGACAGAAACAATTCAGGATCCAATAAGTTGGCACCTAAGACAAACAAAGAACTGACAACATCTGAATTGGCTAGTAATGTCATGAAATGGGTGGCATCCAATGGGATGAGGCAAGCATCTGAAACCATGCATGCTGAAGTAGACAAAAATACGCTGATTGTTCCATATGGTCAAAGTGCAGCTTTAGTGAATCAATTTCCTTTGCAAACCAGCTGGCAACCATCTATTCAGTTTGAGAGAGTTGTGTTGCAGAAAAGGCCTGAGGAGCAGTGTATGCAAGATCTCGTGGTATGTACCTTTCAATTCCAGTAAAATGAATGTTCAAAAAATCTGTATTACTGTGCATATTATACAAAGCCTACCAAGTTGGATGACTTTGTATTCCAACTCTTAACTCTTGTTTTTCGTTCTAGGCTGCTAACATAGTGGAGAAGAGAGCAGAAACACAAGTGTTCCTTTCAGTTCCTATGGAGAAAAAGCGAAGGAGGTCAGACCCCAGCTTGCATGTCAGGGAAGATGCTAGCACTGCCCCTAGACAAAGAAAAAGAAAATCTGACACAGATCCAGTAGGTGCTGATTTATCATCGGGTTTAAGACAAACCGATATTTCATCAGAACCTGACCTGCCTATAGAGGAAGAGGAGAAACCAAAAAATGAAAGTGATGGTCTTGAGGAATATTGGAAAGATTTTGCGTTGGCTGTTGAAAGCACAAAGGTAAGAGTGTCAACCACAGAATTTAGTTCATAGTGCAGCACTATTTGAAAATCTTTATTTTTTTTTCCAGATGACTGCTTGTTCTGCTGGTGAATACATGTTGTATCATCTATTTTTAGTATTGAACGCTGCTTTCTGCGAAACATCTTCATGGTAGTATATTTTGCCTAGTTGATTGCAAGAAATATACTCTTTCACAATGTAAGGTCAGGTCAACAATATGAACACTGCTAGAAAGCAAAAGATGCCTACAGAATTTGATAGAGATGGAAAAAATCTGTGCCTATGAAGCATGAAATGCTCCAATAGACATGCCAAGATCACAATAACTTTATTATTTTTGGTACTGTGTTAACTTTTACGCACAGCCATAACAACAACTACACCTAGATTACAATGATGACTTGTACTGTGACATGATAACTTTCCAGTAAAAGGGAGGATCTCATTATGTGGGAGTTAAATGTTAAATAATGCACAGAGCTTCATTAGCTGAAGTGTTCAAAATGCATTCCTTTGTCTTTTTCTATCATGATAAGTTTGCATACTTGCTGTTCAGTTCAATTGTTCATAACCAGTTTGTATTATCTGTGATTCTTGATTTGGCTACTATTATTGGTCCAGCTTGACGCAGTTGATGAGGCAGCAAATGAGAAAGAAGAGGATAATGGAAAGATGGAGGATGTCGACTGCATTCATGACATTTGGATTCATGAAGATTTGGGCCATGTATGCCGTGTCTGTGGTATGATTGTGAGAAGAGCTGAATCAATAATTGATTATCAGTGGAAAAAGGTTTGTAATTTGTTTAAGATATAGGAGGCTTTTGTAGCTCTAGTTCATTTAGCAGTATAGTTTCTTTATGGATGCATGTAGTTTTCATTATGTGAAAATTCTAAGGACAGGCTCCGAGATGGGGTGTTCTTGTTTAGCAAAAGGCCTGGTAGTTAATTCTTTACATTAGTTCTGCTTCACCTTCACATACTTTACAGTTTCAAGTTTTGAACACCTGTGCTGTAAGCTTATGTGCTCATTTCACTTGATATGTACTAGTTCCATACTCTTTGACATCAGTCCCGCTACATGCTTCTTACAGTTTTTAATTTTTTGAACACTTATGCTGTTAGCTTATCTGGAACAGGTTGTGAAATATAAACAAATGTCATATTGTCATTTCCTTGAGAATATCAACCTTTTCTTGCTGACAGTGCCAACTAGTATCAAACAATATAAAATCATTGTAATATAGCTAAAATAGTCATAGATCAGTAATTTTTGTTTCATGTTTATTAAAAAAGAAAGCTTTACTTGCAGATTAACCTTGGAACTTATGGCATTTTGCTGAAAGCCTGAGATTTTTTTGTTTCTCCCCTGAATAACTTGCTAGCTTGAGGCGATGTGTTTTGTTATTATCTCTTTGAGTTGATTATTACTATCTACTCTAGCAATTGGGGATATTTTGGTCTGCCTATTGATTTGGTAATGGTTGTATGTGTATGATTTAGTGACTGTCACTTTGTCAGTGTTCTGGCTTTAATATCAAGATGTGCATGCATGTTGTGATACAACACGCTAGGTATGGACTGGGTAACAAAAAATGTAGCAATTTTATAAACTAATGTCAACTTTATATTATAATCATGAGATTCAAATGTGTAAATCTGCACAGAATAGAATAGTATTGGAGAAACCAAGTGACCTTAATGTTTTCTCCATTTCAGGCTTCAAGGAGAAGAACAAATTGCTATGGAGGACATTCAAAGGATGCTGATGAGAAAGACTATGGTATTGTTAAACTGTCTGAAGATTTCATAGTTTCAGATATTGCTATTCATCCTAGGCATGCTAGGCAAATGAGACCGCATCAGTTGGAAGGATTCAACTTTTTGGTTAAGAATTTGGTTGGAGACAAGCCTGGAGGTTGCATTCTTGCTCATGCCCCGGGTTCGGGGAAAACATTTATGCTTATAAGTTTCATTCAGAGCTTCCTAGCAAGGTATCCATCTGCAAGGCCCCTTGTTGTGCTGCCCAAAGGGATATTAGGCACATGGAAGAAAGAAATTCATCAGTGGCAAGTGCAGGATATACCATTGTATGATTTCTACTCTGTTAAGGCTGAAAAAAGAGTAGACCAGTTGGAAGTCCTCAAATCATGGGAAGACAAGATGAGTATACTGTTTCTTGGATACAAGCAGTTCTCCACAATCATCTCTGATGATGGGGGCAGCAAAGCAGCAGCTGCATGTAGGGACAGGCTGCTTAAGGTCCCCAACCTTTTGATAATGGATGAGGGTCTCATCTATGCATGTTGAAAATCAAGGCGAAGTTGAAGTTTTTGAAGCTACAGCTCCTTTGCACATACAGAGAAAATATCCACCTTAACAAATGATTGTCACGTTGAGGAAGTGTTTAACATCTTGAATCTTGTTCGCCCAAAGTTTCTCAAGATGGAATCATCCCGTCCTATTGTTAGACGAATAATGAGTCAAGTAGTAATGTCAGGTAGAAGTTCAAAAGGAATTGCTGAAAGTGCATTTACTGAGTCAGTTGAAGAAACCTTGTTGAATGATGAAAACTTCAAGAGAAAAGCTCATGTCATTAGAGGTCTTAGACAACTTACAAAGGATGTGCTTCACTACTATAAGGGTGATATCTTAGATGAACTACCTGGCTTGGTAGACTTCAGCGTGTTCTTGAAACTCACTCCCATGCAGAAAGAGATCACTCAAAAGAAGATGGGAGCATACGACAAGTTCAAAAGAAGTGCCGTAGATACTTCATTGTATGTTCATCCTTGTCTTTCGGAAATTTCAGAAGTTAATGCTGAGGATAGGGCTAACACCTTGACAGATAAGTCGATTGATATTATGGTTGATTCCATCAATGTAAGAGATGGGGTGAAGGCAAGGTTTTTCATGAATATCCTGTCACTTGCTAATTCTGCAGGAGAGAAATTACTTGCTTTTAGCCAATATATAATTCCAATGAAATTTTTGGAAAGGCTGCTGGTTAAGGTTAAGGGCTGGCATGTGGGGAAAGAGATTTTCAGGATCTCTGGTGATACTAGTCAAGAAGACAGAGAGTTGATAGTAGATCAATTTAACAACTCTGCTGATGCAGAAGTGCTATTTGGTTCTATCAGGGCATGTGGCGAGGGCATCTCCCTTGTCGGCGCATCGAGAGTCATCATTTTAGATGTTCATCTGAACCCATCTGTCACCCGTCAAGTGATCGGGCGTGCATTCAGGCCCGGGCAGCAGAAGAAAGTGTTTATATACAGGCTTGTAGCTGCTGATTCTGCTGAGGAGAAGCATCATGAGACCGCTTTCAAGAAAGAAGTCACACCGAAGCTGTGGTTTGAATGGAGTGAACACTGTACAACAGAAGACTTCAAGCTCAGTCAAGTTGACATTGATGACTCTGGGGATGAATTATTATTGGATACTAAAGCAGTGCACCAGGATATCAAGGCACTGTATAGAAGGTGAATCCCTTCTCTCAATGTCTCGATATTGTTTTGCATGCTAGTATTCTCATCTAGAATTTGTCTTTGTAGGTAACAAGCTCTGTGGCCACTGGACACCATGTAAATATTGGAATGCTGATCTTCCAAACTGTTTCTTGATCTGAAGTAAGCAGATTTTCCTCCGGAACTATGCTTTACACTACATGAAAACAATGCTCCCTTTTCTGTTCCATTTGATGATCGTGATGTTTGCATTAATGGGTACTGTTTCCCTGCAGGGTGTTACAGTGGCTCCATTGTGGTGACAGACCTGAATTTGCTCTAAGCTAGGACTTTATGTTATTATGTCATTTTCAAACTATGTTTATGGAATGGCTCCTTTGTAGTATGTGCCAACTTGCGACAGCAATCAGGTTGATCTTGTTCTCTTTCCTTGACTGGTTAGGTTAAGTTTTGAGGATTAACAGCCACCGTTTTCTCCCCCAAAATTTCTTGTGGGCAACAATAAACAACTCAATGAACCCTTTCGTGAACCTGTCTTTGTGCGCGTAGTTTGTTTTGTTCTTGAGCCTTGGAGGTTAGGCAGCTATTTTGTATTGTTTTTGAGCATTCGAGGTTATGCAGCTGTTTTGTTCTTGAGCAGTGGAGTTGCGCGGTGGCGCAGTGCCCTTCTTTATATGCCCAATGCAATGCAGCCATGCAGGCCACTCTGATTTCTTTGGATGCAGAAGCGAGAACTCTTGGAATGCTCAAAGGTTTTTTGTGCGTGACATGTTTATAAACATTACTATTGGTTTCGCTAGGACGTTTAGTATTGCTCGGCATAGGGTCTGGTGCTCACTTGGGTTATGAATTAAAATGAGCTCCGTTTTCTAGAACGCATGAAATAGCTCTTTTGTTTTTGTTTTGTTTTTGTTTTTTTAGAACACATGAAAGAGGTCTGAGACAGTGGTATGCAGATCTGTCTTTTCTTATGCATGCAGGAAAAGCAAACCAGGGGAAAGGAAAGGCAGTGAAAAGGGCTGGGAAAGATGATGTGCAGTGCATGCAGGTCGCTCTCTTTTTTGTTGTCACGATTACATACTCCTCGTGTGTTGGCTGACGACCGGTTCCACCATGCCGCTCGCTCCCATCGCCCGCCACACCTTTGCCTGCTCTCACAACCACCACTTCCACAAGTAGAGTTGGATGCTACCGAGCTAGGAACTCGCGAGCTAGTTTGGCTCGTTTGCAGTTCGGATCAGCTTGGATTGGCTTAACTAGCCTTTGCTCGTTTTGTTAACGAGCTGGTTCGAGCCAGCTCACGAGCCAACTAAATTAGAAGACTAAAGGCTCAACGTAGGAAACCGAGTTGTTGAAGTCGAGCTGATTTGTCTCCTGCTCCCACAACCACCACTTCCAAGTAGAGTTGGGGCCGCCCTGGCTCATCTTTTTTTTTAGCCTCCGCTCATGTCCTTATTCTACCACTTTCCTTACATTGGTCGAGCTAGAAACTCGTGAGCTAGTTTGGCTCGTTTATAGTTCAGCTTAGCTGGGATCGGCTTAACTAGCCTTTGCTCGTTTTGTTAACGAGTTGGCTCGAGCCAGCTCGCGAGCCAACTGAGTTAGAAGGCTAAAGGCCCAAAATAGGGAGCCGAGCAGCTGATCCAGCTGAGCTGCCCATGCATTGCATGATAGATTTTAGAATTTAGGACTTTATAATTATTATGTTTATGTTTTATATATGTTGAGATGGTAATAGCAAATTTACATCTAGCTTTGTGACTTTGTGAGCCTAAAAAGCTGGCTGAAGCTGTTAACGAGCCAACTCGAATCAATCTTTTTATTCATTTTGTTCACAAGCTAAGCCGAGCTGGCTCTAGCACGTTTAGGTTAGCAAGCCAGACTGAGCCGCCGGCTCGGCGTCAAGCCACAGCAGCATCCTGATCGGAACAGCTGACTGCAGCTGCGCTGCGGCTGCAACAGCAAGCCAGCAGGGCTGCAGGCAGCGTACGGGTGGCAATTGTTGTGCAGTTCTTTTTGTGGCTAAAGATGAGGATACACGGTTGTTTCTTGGCTGGAGTCTGGAGATGCTTGAGCTGCAGGCTGCAGCCGAGTGTAGGTGAGCATGGGTACCAAACCACCACTTGCAAAAGCCGTAGATGGGGCGCTCTGTAGCACGGCTGGGGTCAGCCTGGCTGTGAGAGTTTGCCAAGAATCCAAAAGCATCACCGTGCTATCTTGGAAACAACAAACCGTCAAGTGCCGTTTTCTTCGTACAAACGAGTGGGCAGCAAGCCACTGACTTTCCCCAAACTCCCAACTTTAACATTATGCAAAAACAAGATTCTCCATCACATCAAACTTGCGGTACATGTATGGAGTACTAAATATAGACGAAATTAAAAACTAATTGCACAGTTTTATTATACTTTGCGAGACGAATCTTTTGAACCTAATTAGTCAAATACAAACGAAACGCTACAGTGTACTACAGTACTACAACAGTAATTTTGCATCTTCAAAGTTGAACAACTAAACAACATCTCCAAAGTTGGACAACTAGGCAAGGCCTAAAGTTTGTTTCGATTTAAAGGAACTAATCTATCAATAAATAAGATCCACCCAACTGCTCCTACAATGAGTCCACAGCAAAAAACAACAATTCACACAGCACAGCTTGCTAGGATCAGTGAACTTTCCAGCCCATTGCTTAGCCGATACCATTGCTACGAGGGTCCTGCACATTTTACCACAAGCATCCAATTTGCACCAAGTCAGATTCAAAGGCGAAAAGAGAACCGGTGGCTCTGAAAGAATGCCCCAAGAGCTAAAATAACAGGAGAAGCAGCTAAGACAAAACAGACAACATGTCAAGCTATCAACCGCGAGATAAGAAATACTCTATAAACTAATATAATGTATGTATTATTGTTCCTGCACCGTATCAGTTTGAATCCACACTTAGTGAATTTAATTCAGATTCACAAAAAAGAAGTGCATAATTAAACAGGGCAATGAGCGAGCCTACTGCTCGCAACACGCCAGCACCGAGCAGCCAACAAAGCTGACTAGAATTAACCTGAATAACCCAATGAAACCACCGCTAAATACTCCTCATCAGCTTTGCACCTCGTAATAATCTATGAAGGCTGCTCCCCCGTAGCAGCTCTCCTCCGACTGGCCTGCCCTTTATGTACAACCAGAGTAAGGTTGGGTTTATTTCCCCGAGTGCAAACTCTTCGTCAGCAAATTTCTCCCAGCCCTGATCAGTAGGCGTCCGGAAAGCTGTCGTCGTCGTCCGACGGCGGCGGAAGGTTGAGGTCGATGGCAAAGACCTTGCCGCTGGATGCAAGTGTTTCGCTCTGCATGATGGGTTCCTGCACGAAACCAAGCAAAGTGGATTTCCGTTAGCAACACGAAACATGTATCAACTGACTGAAAAATCATCACGAGCAGATGAATATATTGACATTATTCTAATCTAGGTAGTACAAAAGTTTGTCATGCTACTTGAATCACAAACATTTTTTTTAGAAAAACGAAAACTGAACTGTTTTACAACAGGGGATGGAGCGGGGCCCATCACCAGTGACCCAGCTGACAGGGTTGGTTAGCAGCGGGATCATGGTGACGATGACAGCACGTGATTCCATCGTACAACGCTGAGTGATTCGAAAAGCAAGATGAGCAACGGGAAAGCTGTTCCAAGGGGAACATATTATTCAATAAAATAGGATAACACGATCAGGCCACATCATGTGCAGCCATCACCGTCACAGTGTCACCACCAAGAAATGCAAAAAAGACAAAAAAGGAAAAAATAAAAGAGAATGGCTAGATGAATCTCCAAACCACTCAAACCAAAAATGGCGCAGCTCAACGATAATTATTAGCGTGTATCCACGTAAGTAACACCTGCTCTCACCAAACGGAAAGCTCTCGAAAAAATAAATTAAATTAAATTAATAAAGAGAGAAAAAATATTAGAACGGTGCCGAGTGATAGTGGTGACCTGGTGACTGGTACGATTTACGCCGCTGCTAGCGGTCGCGGCCTTGCACGTGGGCCACGCGCCCCTACCATTCGCGGGCCCGCCCGCGCTTGCGGACCTGTGACGGATGGGCACGGACACACAAATGGCCGGGCCGCCCGCCACGCCGCCGACGGCCACTTCCCGCGCTTTGCTCGCGAGTGGGCCCCACGGGCCCAGAGTCCCAAGCTAACACGCAAAGCCAGAGTCCACTTCACATCGCCATATGACAATTGACAAAAAAACCAAAAATAGTACTATTTTCCTTTTCGGCAAAAACAAAAGACCCGTTTCTTTTCAAAAAAAATTACTACAACGAGTATACTGCCTCTTCTCCGTCTCCCCGTACTTGCTTGAGATGGTGCTTGATACGAGGTGCTAAAATTTAGCAGGATTACATCGGATATTCGGATGCTAATTAGAAAGACTAAACATGAGCTAAATACAAAACTAATTGCATAGATGGAGTCTAATTCACGAGACGAATCTATTAAGGCTAATTAATTCATCATTAGCAAATGGTTACTGTAGCACCACATTGTCAAATCATGGACTAATTAGGATTAATAGATTCGTCTCGCGAATTAGACTTCATCTGTACAATTAGTTTTGTAATTAGACTATATTTAAACGAATTAGACTTCATCTGTACAATTAATTTTATAATTAGACTATATTTAATACTCCTAATTAGTATCCAACATCCGATGTGACAGGTACTAAAGTTTAGTATGGTGTTCCAAACACCCCCTCAGCTCAAACATCAGGAGGACCCGCGCACGTGAGAATTTACAGACCCCGGAAACGTAAACCCCCGTAAACCCCATGATAGGCGGGCCCGCAGCAAATACCGCGGGCCTACGCCAACCGCGGCAGCAGCGAAGATCGAAGTAACCCCTTGTTTACTTCCCTCCAAATTCCCAACTTTGACACTATGAAAAAAAAGATTCCCCATCACATCAAACTTGCGGTACATACATGCATGGAGTACTAAATGTAGACGAAATCAAAACTAATTGTACAGTTTTGTTGTACTTTGCGAGACGAATCTTTTAAGCCTAATTAGTCAATATTTGGACAATAATTCACAAATACAAACGAAACGCTACAGTGTCGCATTTATGACAAAATGCCAATTTGACACCTCCCAACTTGTGAAGTAAACAAGGGCTAAGGGAGCGCCCCCCAGCCAGCCAGGCTAGCCTATCTTGCAAGGCAAGTCAAAATAAGGCAGGCGAAGCGAGGGAATTCACCGGCGGCCGTCTCGACCCCGGACTCCTGTCGGCACGAGTAAAAAACCAACAAGAGGAAAGGAAAAGGGAGACAAATCCATGCGTCGATGGAGAGCTGCTAGCAGAGAAAAGGGCAGGCATCCAGGCGGCTGACGACGCTTGGTGGCTGGCCCCACCCACGGGCGGGAATCGGGATGGCGACGAAGCTGCGGGGTCTCGGGTGCGGCAAGCGCGGCGCGCGGACACGCCGTGCCGCTGCCGCCCATGATTGCGCGTTTGCGACTGCCAATTATTTATTGATTGGCCAAAAGGAAAAAAAATCATTTTGACACGTAGTATGGGGTACGCCCTATTCATTACTACTCCTAGCAGTTTCTGAATCACTGCCGAATACGGCTTGTACTAAAATGGTTTAAACCTAACTTGACTCACTAGTAAAGCGCATCCTTTTACAGAAATTCTAGAAGGAAAAAATTGCTGAATTTGGGTGGAAGTGGAGTAGGAGAAGGACAGGAGAGCCCGGTGGATGGAACCCCGGTAAGCGCCAACAATACAACCCTCCTCTTCCCCCGGCCGCCGCACCGCGCGGTGCAACGAATCTGGCGCCTGCCCGGCGAGGCGGCGACGGCGACAAAAAAGGAAAAACAAATCCTAACCCATCACGAAACCACCAACTAACCGAAAGCAGACGGACAGGCGCCCTCCCTCTATTTCTTTTCTTTTTCATTTTTCTACAACTAGACAGCCTGTTCCTCTGATTCTTTTCCTTGCACGCCGCAAGCACACCCAGCAACCGCCCCCACGAATTTGCAGATCAGGTCAGCAAAGATGGAGAGGAAACCGGGGTTGGCTTCGTTGAGGAAGAAGTAATTAACGAGAAATTTACGGGAACGAGCAAGGCACCAAGAGATCAGTCGGAAGGAAATTTCCGGGGTCTACGGGTGCCGGCTGCTGTAATCCCATGACCGGAGAACGCGAAGAACACACGGCATCACGCGTGCTACGGCCACACCAAGCAGATTCATCAACAAACAAAAAAAAAATCAACTTTTTGAGGGGGATGTTTCTTGTTTTTTAAGATTTGAGCGACCAAAACGGAATCGAAAGTTCAATCAACATAGCAGAAAGAAGAAATTAAATTGCAACCGCACGTAGAACACCAATCAAGAAGAAGATTGGCAGCCAAGAAACAGACTTCGGAATCTAGAGACCCAAGAGATAACGTCCGGCCCATGGAGGAAAGAGAAAGCGAGAGGCCGGAAAAAATGGGAAAGGGGAGGACTTGACTTACCGCCGGAATTGGCTTCTCCTCGCCGGCCGCCACCCGCGCCCGCTTCGCCGGCGAGCTGCACCCCTCGTCCTCGTCGTCGCGGCTGCTGCCATATCCGCGGGCGCCGGGGCCCTTCCGCTTCGCTTGCGGCCGCGCCGCGTCGTCCGCGCTCGACGACGCGCCGGATCCGCCGGCGCCGTAGTCCAGTGGGGTGTCGGGGCTCGGCGCATTCATGGGCTCCTTGGCCGGCGCGGCTGCGTGCGCCCGCGCCGCCGCCTTCTCGTCCGCGTGGCGCGGCCGCGTCTGCGCCCGCGCCGCGCTGTCGGCGGAGCTCGTCGACGCCGAGCCGGATCCGACCGGGGCGCTGTAGTGGAGCGCCGCCCCCACCGGCCGCCGCGCCGACCCCACGTCCCTTTCGTCCCCGCCGGATCCCGCGGGGGCGGCGGCGGCAAGGTCCAGCAACCGAAGCGCCTTCCTCCAGGGAATCGACGAGCCTCGCCTCCCGCCGCTCCGCGGCCGCCGTCTGGCCCACCTCTCCGTCTCCTCCTCCGGCGCCGCCGTCCCGGGCGAGGAGGAGGAGGCCTCACCCGGTGGCACCGGGAGCCACGCCGGCCGCTCCCGCAGCTTCCTAGACCGGAGGCTGACGAGAATCTGCACGGCGCGGACCACCACCGGATCCTCCTCCCCTTCCAACACCACCGCCGACGCCGCCATGTGAACCCCCGCCCGGAA
>NC_028455.1:15953086-16103152 GCF_000263155.2 Setaria italica
CTGGGCTGTCACACGTGGTGCGGCGGGGCGGCGACAAGGCGAGAGACGGAATTCAGGGAAAGGAGGGACCGCGGGGGCGGAGGCGGTGCTTATAAAGGGCGGGTGGAGGAGGTTGCGAAATGAATACGGTGGCCGGGGAAGTCGGACCAGAGTGGCTGCGTGCACACAGGCCTTCGCGAGCTTTCTCCACTGACTTGTGGGGCCCCAGTGTCGTGACGTTGGTCGGCTATTTCGGGTAGGATGAAAGCGGTCATGTCAAGGAAAACACATGCCATTCCCGCTCCGGAAACGAATTCGATATTACGGGATATTAGGAGCTCAATATTTCAATCGTAAGGTAAAATGGGAACATCGACACATGTAACAAATATGCATAATTCATATGCAAACAAATGAACAATACATAGATAAGTGTTATAGATGCACGTGATTACAGTGATTCAGTGAAGCACATCATTAAAGCACATAAGCACAGGTGCACAGCCTTCCAGTGAAGCAATGATCAAGAGTTTAGGCTACTAACAGATCACAACTCACAAGTCCAAATTAAAATTTAGATTCAATATTTAAACTAGATCTTAACTTTAACCTCTTATATCTTGCCACGAGAAAAATTCAAACACACGAAGACATTCAGATTCAATATTCAAACTACATCTTCAAGCAATCAAACATATTTCAATGTACAGAGAATTCAAAATAGAGTATAGAGACAGAGAGCACATACTACATGTTCAACACAGAACACAAGCAAGTGAATAAGCAACACAGATTCACAGTAGGAGAACTACATGTACAAATAACAGATCTACACATCTACATGACTACAACTACATGTACGAACACTAACTAGTAATTACAGGTTCTACTGCTGAAGCTTCTGATGTTCAATAGTTCAAGTAAGTACCTGATGTTCTACAGTAGTGGCAGCTCTAAGATGAGACGACCCTTGTTCTTGGTTGTATACAAGCTAGTAGCAGAAGGGGAACCTCCAGCGCCCTCCGAGATGCTGAGATCCCGAGAGCGGAGAGTCCTTGAGAGGCAGTTGGCGATGCAGTCGACAGAGGGGCGTGCGCCCGTGGGCGCGCAGACTCCTGCCTAGTGCCCGCCTAGTGGCGACCGGCCATGGCCAGCAGCCCAACACCTAGTAGGCGGCAGAGGGTCCTCGGCGCCTGGAGAGTGTGGCCGTGTGGGGAGTGGGGATGGCCGCATAGGGGTCTTCGGCGGTTGGCAGCGAGAGGATTGGAGGAGACTAGGAGAGTAGAGGAGCTGGAGAGTGAGATAGGACATAGGAGAGATGAGAGACTGAGTGAAAGAGAGGGGTGTTGTACATACATCTATGGGCTCATCAGAAGGTTTGGACAGTTCTAAATATAGGGCTGGACACCGAGACGTATCTGACATGGAGACTATGGCGCATGACGGCGTAGTCTACATGGAAAGATAGGAACTAGTCGAGGATTAGGAGAAGTACTTGTAGTAGTAAGAGTAGAACTACTCTAGTCGTATTCGACTAGTATTCTTGTAACTAACTGACATGTAACCCTGCCCCCCGGCAATATAAGGTGAGGCAGGAACCCCCTCCAAAGCAATTCAATCCAACCAACACACAGGACATAGAGTATTACGCTATTCAGCGGCCCGAACCTGTTTAAATCGTGTGTCTGCGTTAACCTTCGAGTTCCTGATCTCGACGAGCCCCACTAACCAAAACACTACCTTGGGCACCCCCCTCGGTAGGTTGTCGGGTTTAAACACCGACAGCTGGCGCACCAGATAGGGGACCTTGCCGAGAATCCACTGGCAAACTCGATGGCACAAGTCATCATCAAGCCTATCTTCACACTCAAAGGAGGCGCGACGTTCATCTTCGGCTCCTGGATTTGCATTGTAGACGGTGCTGGAAATTTCCACCGCTACATTGAGTCAACTCCAAAGAAGAAGTCGCAAACCATGAAGCTCCAATGTCGAGCCTTGGAGAATTTCGTCAAGAATTTTGGTGAATTTTCAATTTCTGACTCAGTCAGAGGTTGGTGGGACAAGTTCGAGTTCAACTCGACTTCCTCCGCCAGTCGGATTGACTTTCACGAGTTGGCACATAAGCCATCGTGCGAGTCGGACTACCACCCGAGTTGATTCCCATTAGGACTCAACAACACGACCACTAGTTATCAGGCTGCCCTTTCCAGATCACAATCTGATACGGATATGATCGAGGATCTTGACTACTACTTGAACCCGGATGAGGAGACTCCTTTATCAGGCCCGCAGCAAGGTCTGGTAATCACATCAACTCCCCAAGGTAGATTTGTATACTGGCCCAACATGAAGCCACCCCTCTTGCCAAAAAAGATGATTCACGCCTCATCGCCTACCTCGACACTCTCTCGTGCCAGGAAGGAGCTCCTTTGTCACTTATGTAGAGGAAGGCGACACCACAGAGGTCATCACTTCAAGCTCGGGAAGCCACTCTCCACAACGAGAACTCTTCGCCGTCATTACTAGACATAAGGGCGAAGAAGAAGGACAATGGAATAGAAACCCACGACATGAGTGTCACCCAAATGACATCTCACAAGATGAACTCACTATCAACATTGTCGGAGAAGAGATCGAAACTCAAAGAACTCGATGATGATCAAGAAACGCCACAAGAGCAGAGCGCCGTCGCCGCCTTGCAGCGGACCTACCAATCCAAAACCTGGATAACGCCTTTGAAGTAGTTCAAATGCATCACCATCGTACTCCCCTGGCTACCATCGCGTCTATTGATCTCATCACCCGCGGGATGCCTTAGAACAAGTACACCAAACAGTTGGCCCAATTAGCAGAACTCGCGTACGAACAACTCGATTAGCAGAATCCGATACAGTTAGTCCAACGTTCCCCATCCTATCGAAGTCAACATGGCAGCAACCATAGAGGCCTCCCGTCCATATCAAGTCAACTCGGAGGTGCCAGACCAAACCAACCAAGAACTAAGGGTAGTCGGGTAGGGCCCTTGGGAGGCCGTGGCCACCGTGGGGCTAACCTAGAGCCTGAACACCTAGTAGAAGACCTCCGCAACAAGATCAACGCCAGCCGTGACGCCTGTACCATCATCAACGGATGGCGCCACGAGCGCGAGCAAGAAGTCAAATACCCAGGAGATAATACTAACGGGTTCCCCGCCTTCTCAAGACGTGTGAGGAGGAAAATTCTACCTGAAAAGTTTAAACCCCTGGGTATCACCAAGTATGATGGCAAGCAGGATCCAGTCCAATGGCTCTAGTGCTACTCGCTGTCAGTACAAGCAGCTGGAGGAAACGACAACACCAAAGTTATCTACTTCCCCATCTACATGGAGGCGGCACCACTCACGTGGCTCGAATCGTTAGAAAAGAACTTCATTGAGTGGAAAGACCTCAAGGTGGCTTTCACCAACAACTACGCAGGGGCAATGCAGCATCTTGGCAACAGGATCAACTTGTCTCAGGACAAGTAACAAGAAGGTGAGACCCTGTGGAGCTACTTACATCGCTTTTTCAACAAGAAGGCCACAATCATGGATATCAAAACGGCCTCCATGACCACCGGACGTTCCAAGACTTCGGCAGAAGATGCCCCACTGATGTCAAATCTCTCAAGATCATGGTACAGGTATGGGTGGATGAAGAAGATAGGGGATCAAAAGGTTCGAGTCCAATCACAACAAGGGTCAGAACAACAACAATTAGAACAATGGCCAATGCAACGACAAGAACTGCAATGATCGCCCCAACAATGACAACTAAAATAAGTACTCGGGAGGTCACAACCGCAAACGAAAGCCAGACGATACCATCGCAGCAATTTTGCAATCATTCAAGAAAGGTGGCAGTCTGTGTTGGAAGTATGCCCTAGAGGCAATCATAGAGATGATGATATAACATTGTATCCATGATTTAATATTGTGTTCCTTGAATATCCATTAAAGGCTACTTGAATTGATTTTGCAATTATGTGAACTGTATGTGAAACTCTTTACTTGTATGGTTATTCTAAAATTGTCCTTAGTCGGAGTTCATGTGAGGACACACATGAATATTAGACTAGTACATGTATTAGTTGATGACTATGTTTCACAAGTCATGGACATGGAGATATCAAACTAATAATGTGGGCACGTGTAGAGACATGTGCTAGGACTGACCCAATATGAGACATAGTTACATAGTTCTCTTTTCATAACGTGTACGCTTTGTCCTTGGACCTGAGATTGTTGCATGCACTCAAGATGTGAATCGACTTACTTAGGACCTGTCAAACGCTACTCCATAACTGAGTAGTCGAACACCTATGGGCTCACCAGAAGACCTGTATGGACCCGCACTAGGAGATGCACGCCGAATCGTATCAAAACATGGAGACTATGGTATAGGATGGCGTAGTCTACGTGGACTCCAGGGGACTAGTCGAAGACATTGAAACTACTCTGAGTTAGAGTAGAACTCTCTAGTCGAATCCGACTAGTACTCCTGTACGACAACTACCCTGTAACCCTGCTCCCCCAAAATATAAGGGTGGCCAGGGACCCCTTCCAGACAAGTTCAATCCAATACAAGCAAACAATATATAGGACGTAGGCTACTACGCGATCTAGCGGCCCGAACCTGTCTAAATCGCGTGCCTACATACACCATCGAGCTACTAATTTCGACGACACCCACCAACCAAAAAATCTACCTCAGTTACTCCCTTGGTAGGTTGCCGGGTTAAAACACCGACAGCTGGCGCGCCAGGTAGGGGCGGTCACCAAAATTCTCTAGGCGAGTTCGATGGATCAAGTCATCATCAAGCCTATCGCATTCAAAGCTGGCACGACGTTCATCTTCGGCTCCTGAGTCTGCATTGCTAATGGTGATGGAAGATTCCACCGCTACATCGCAGAGGCTCCGGAGAAGAAGCAACTCAACGTCACCCTTCGTTGACAAGCTATGGAGGATTTCATTGAGAAATTCAGCAAAATTTTCAATCTGACAAACAGCGAGCTTGAGTACAACTAGAACTCTACAACAAATCGGACTGGCTCCCACGAGCAGGCAAACAGGCCACCATTCGGATCGAATCAAACTCCAAGTCAATTCCCATTTGGACTTCGAGATGTGACTTTGGTTTGTCAAGCAACCTTATCCAAGTCACAATCCAGATCAGAGACAATTGAAGATCACAACCTCGAGTTCTACATGGATTCAATCGAAGAAATCCCTTTATCAGGTCCGCAGCAGGGCCTAGTGTTTACTTCAACTCCCCAAGGCAGATTTGTCTACTGGCCAGGCATGAAGCCGTCCTTCCTTGACCAGAATGACGAGTCACGGATGATCGCCAACCTTGAGGTCCTACCATACCAAGAGGGAACACCCCTGTCACCAATCTATGAAGAAGATGACTCTACAGAAGTTATCACCTCAAGCTCTAACAACTATACTCCAGAAAGAGAACTCTTCACCTTAATTACAAACGGGGAAGAAGGTGAACAACATCAACCAGGAACCCCCCGATGAGAGCATCACCCAGATGATGTATCACAAGATGAATTATCTTCCAACATTGTCGAAGAAACCGAAGACCAAAGGACTTGGCGAAGGGCAAGAAACACGCAGAGAGCAGAACGAAGTCTTCAACTAGCCGCCCAGCTCCCAATTATGAACCTCGATAGAGCATTAGAAGTTGTGCAAACGCGGCAACACAATACGCCACTCGCTACTATTGCCTCCATCGACCTCATCACTTATGCTATGCCTCAAGACAAGTACAATACTCTGATAGCACAATTGGCAGAACACACCTATGAACTACTCGACAAAGCAACACCAATTCCATCGGTATGTCACACCCCATCGAGGTGTAGTCAGCATGGAAGCAGCAGAGACCACACATGACCTTTAGCTTGACCACGCGAAAATGCTAGACAATACGGAGGCGTAATTCGAGCTCCGAGACAAAATAGATATGTACTTGAAAGCCCAAGACAATACAGAGAAATGCCTGAGGGTAGTCGAACATCTTCTAGGGGAGGCGCTCGCCACCATAGAGCTAACCCTGAACCCTCGCTCATTGATGGTGATCTCAGGAATAGAATTAACAGCAACCGTGAAACATGCAACATCATCAGCAACCGACGTCGGGAGCACGAAGTCGAAGAAGACTACAGGGGTGATGACAATGATCATTTTCCTGCCTTTACAAGCCAGGTTAGGAGCACAATCTTACTAGAGAAATTCAAACCCCTGGGTATATCCAAGTATGATGGCAAACAGGATCTAGTTCAGTGGCTCCGCTTTTACTCGCTAGCGGTCCAGGCTGCACGGGGGACCGACGACACAAAGGTCATCTACTTTCCTGTATGCATGGAAACTGCGCCACTGACCTGGCTCGAATCCTTGAAGCCTAATTCCATCAACTCCTAGCAAGACTTGAAACGAGCTTTCACTAGCAACTACGCAGGGGCAATGTAGTGCCCTGGTTACATAATAGACTTGGCACAAGTCAAGCAATAACGAGATGAGTCACTACGCAGCTATCTACGTCATTTCTTTGACAAAAAGTCCACAATTGTAGATATCTCAGAACCAGACATGATAAAATGCTTCCAGAACGGCCTCTATGATTGCTGCATGTTCCAAGACTTCGGTAGGTGTCGTCCCGCGGATGTCAAGGCACTCAAGATCATGGCCCAATCATGAGAAGATGAGGAGAATAAAGAACGTGAGAGGTTTGACTCAAATCGCAATCGCGGCCATGACAAGAACAATAATCACGACAACAACTAAGAGCAAGACCGAAACTGCAACGGCGACCACCGAAATAACCACTCGGGCAACCAAAACCGCAAGTGCAAGCCTGACAATACCATTGCAGCAATGACAAACTCAAGTAAGAAAGGGTCTAACAAAAGTGAAGATAGACCCGCATTCAGTGAGTTCCTGAAAAAGCAGTGCCCATGGCACCCGCATAGCAAGCACGCTGCAATAGATTGTTAAAGCCTGCGTACGGTAATGAAAGATTTGCCTGAACCCCCAAACAATAACAACGCTAAGGGGAAAGGCAAGGTAAACGAAGGCGAAGACGGCGAAAACAAGTTACAGACCCCATCCAAGACCATCAACATCATCTTTGGCTGGATCCCAGGCACTTCCTCTAAGCAGTCCCAAAAAGTAGGACTCAGAGAGATCATGTCCATTGAGCCTACTACTCCCACACCCCTCAAGTGGTCCGAGGTACAGATTACCTTCTCTAGGAAAGACCAACGGACAAGTTTCTCAGATTAGGATGATTCCCCCTCATCCTGGACCCAGTTGTCACTAGCTCAAGACTCACCAAAGTACTCATCGATGGTGGGAGTGGCCTCAACATCATTTTTGCCACAACTCTAAAGAAGATGGGCCTCGACATTACTAACATGCTCACCCCAACGAACTCCCCGTTCTATGGGATTGTCCCAGGCAATGCAGCTATACCGCTTGGACAAGTAGTCCTACTAGTTACCTTCGGGACTAAGGAGCACTACCGCACAGACTACATAAGGTTCGGGGTAACAGACTTCGAGACTTCTTATCACGCTATCCTTGCAAGACCAGCACTGGCTATGTTCATGGCAATCCCACACTATGTTTACCTACTCCTGAAGATGCCAGGACCTAAGGGAGTAATCTCTCTCCGTTGAGACTTACGAAGATCATACGAATGTGACACAGAAGCTGTTGAGCTGGCATCAACTACCCAAGTACCCAGCTCAATACAACAAGTCTTCACTGCTCCAAAGAAGCTCTCCCTAACGGAACTCGAAATCCCGGAGAACAAGTCGGGAGCCACTAAAGTCAAGCTGGTAAGTGATGTGGACTTTAAAGCCATTGACCTTTAGACCTACGACTCCTCCAAGACAGCCCTGATTGGCACAGGGCTGGATGCCAAATAGGAAAGCGCGCTTGTTAGCTTCCTTTAGGCAAACCGAGACATTGTCACATGGAAACTGGTGTTGGAGGTATGCCCTAGAGGCAATCATAGAGATGATGATATTCCATTTGTATCCATGATTTGTATGTTATGTTCATTGAATATCCATTGAAGGCTACTTGAATTGATTTGCAATTATGTGAATTGTATGTGAAACTCTTTACTTGTATGGTTATTCTAAAGTTGTCCCTAGTCGGAGTTCATGTGAGGACACACATGAATATTAGACTAGCACATGTATTAGTTGATGACTATGTTTCACAAGTCATGGACATGGAGATGTTGAACTAATAATGTGGACACATGTGGAGACATGTGTTAGGACTGACCCAACACGAGAAGTAGTTCTCTCTTTAAACAACATATACGCTTTGTCCTTAGACCTGAGATTGTCGCATGTATTCTAGATGTGGATTGACCTACTTAGGGGCTATCAAACGCTACGCCGTAACAGGGTAGTTATAAAGGTAGCTTTCGGGTTTGTCAAGAAGCATGCTATGAGACATGGTCAATCAAGATGGGATTTGCCCCTCTCTGATTGAGAGTGATATCTCTGGGCCCCTCGAGTGATCGGATCCGAAAATGCATGGCCATGCTACGTACGGTTAAGAGTTAACCTACAAAGGGATTCCGAATCACAGGATCGAGAAAGAGCGGTCGGCTTGAAGCTAGACCAAATATCGTGAGGCAAAGGGAATAGCATGTATATTATGTTGTGATGGTTCGTCTGATATGATCTTCGTGTGCGTATAGGAGTTGGCACGTCTTGCTAGAGGCCGCTACCGACTATTGGGCCGAGTAGGAGTACTCGGGCCATGTCTATACGTATCCGAACCCATAGGGTCACACACTTAAGGGGCTGGAAGCCCAATTCGGATCTGATCCGAGTTGGATTAGGTTTAGGAGTACTAATGGGCCTCGGATCCAGAGGCCCGTCAGGAACCCCTATAAATAGAGGGGTGGGGGCGCCCTAGGGTTTACACCTTTTTGGCGAAACACACCTGCCGCGCCTCCCACGCCCTCGCCTGTTGCAACTCGCGGATCTAGCAATCCGGCTTGCGACACTTCCTCCCTGCACGTGTGGATACCTTGGAGGTGTTGCGCCTGCAGCACTTGGACGAGCCATCGACGAGCCGCCAACGAGCCACGACGAGCCGACGACGAGCCGCGGTACCGGAGGCGATCTTGCTGTGCACGTGGACGAGCTGCTGAGGAGCTGCTGGACGTGATCGACTACGTACGACTACGTTGATCGACTACGTACGACTACATGATCGTCTTCACTGCACCGACGCATATCTACATCTTCCGCACCAGTAGTGCGTCGAGTGGTAATCCCGTGATCCTTATACGGCAGTTCTTCCTGGTTATATGCGGTAGAAATTTTGATTTGCGCTAGTGTAGCCTACCTCGTAACCCAACAACTGGCAGATATGCTAGGTGTGCCTAAGGAGTTGATCGAGCATTCACTCAACGTAGATCCTAAAGCTACTCCAAAGAGACAGTGACTACGCAGATTCGCCCAGGACAAAAGACAGCTATCAAGAAAGAGCTAGCAAAACTACTCGCGGCAGGTTTCATAAAAGAAGTCTTCCATCATGAATGGCTCGCCAACCCAGTCCTGGTCCGCAAGAAGAACAACAATGAATAGAGGATGTGTGTAGACTACACAGACCTCAACAAGTATTGTCCTAAGGATCCCTTCGGGCTCCCAAGGATTGATCAAGTCATCGATTCTACAGCCGGATGCGCATTACTCTGCTTCCTTGATTGCTATTTAGGATATCACCAGATAGCTCTCAAGGAGGAAGACCAAGCCAAAATTCCATTTGTCACCCCTTTTGGAGCTTTCTGCTACAAAACAATATCCTTCGGGTTGAAGAATGCAGGAGCAACGTATCAACGCGGCATCTAGATGTGCTTCAAGAAACAACTTCACCGCAACATGGAAGCCTATGTGGATGACGTGGTAGTCAAAACCAGAAATCCAGATGATCTCATCACAGACTTGGAAGAGACCTTCACCATCCTGTGCGCATTCCGGTGGAAACTCAACCCTACAAAGTGCGTCATTGGTGTACCGTTAGGGAAACTACTCGGGTTCATCATCAGCCACAGAGGCATTGAAGCAAACCCCGAGAAAATCACCGTTATTTCCAATATGCAGGCTCCGTCTAGCATTAAGGACGTCCAGAAGCTGACAGGATGCGTGGCAGCCCTCAACAAATTTATTTCAAGGCTTGGAGAATGGGGTGATGAGGACACCACGAGTACATCTACACTAGCAGCACCTCAGGCGCCTCCAGTTGCTCCTCCACCTCAGGCGCCTATAGTTGATCATCCAGTTGGGCCAATCACTCGGGCCCGTGCGAGAGAATTAAACTTCATCATGCTGTTAAGGAACGAAGGCCCAGCGGAATAAGAAGATGGCCCAACAGGGCAGCCCAGGTGGGGCGCCTAGGGTTGGGAGCCGCAGCCCCCCTCCTGCCGTGGCGCCTCCTCCGGACTCCAGGGGCTGTGCCTCCTTTATTTAGTCGGAGTCCCTTTTGTTTACGACTCGAGTTTTGTTTTACATCTAGCTTTAGCTACTCTCGAACACGCGCAAATACGCGCTGTCCTTGTGTGATTCAGAACTGCATCTTCGAGTGATATTTAGATTGCTCGCCTCTTTTTCTTGTTCGTTCTTCGATTGCGGACAGGAATCGATCTTCGTGATCAGGCTGATCTTGCGCCGGCAAGGTTGGTAACCACAGGGAGTTGGTTCAGCGATTGCATTGGCGCTTCGGGTTCGCTCGTCGTAGTCGGATCGTGAGGGTCTACTTCCACCAAGTCGAATTTATCTCCACTCACCGAAAGATCGGGCACTCCGACTCTATCATGGGGCCTCCCCTTTTTCAAACTACTCAAACGGCAAGACAAATTTCAGTGGACAGAGGAGGCGGGTAAGGTTCTGCTACAGTTGAAAGACTTCCTATCAAAACCACCAATCCTCACAGCGCCAACTCCAAACGAAGACTTATTGCTATACATCGCTACTACTACTCATGTCATAAGCACGGCAATAGTAGTCGAAAGGTATTAACCAGGTCACGTATACAAGGTCCAGAGACCAGTCTACTTCATCAGTGAAGTACTCTCAGATTCCAAGACCCGGTACCCACCAGTCTAGAAGCTACTTTATGCCATACTACTCACCTCACGGAAACTGCGACACTACTTCAAGGAACATAAGATATCCGTGGTCACTTATTTCCCCCTAGGCAAAATTCTCCATAATCGAGACGCCACGGACAAAATCTCAAAATGGGCAGTAGAACTAGGAGTGCTCTCCCTTGAATTTAGGCTGCGAACCGCGATCAAGTCTCAGGCTCTAGTTAATTTCATGGTAGAGTGGAGAGAAAATCAACTACCAACACCAACAGAGCGCCTAGAGCATTGGGTCATGTACTTTGATGGGTCACTCGAGCTCGAAAGTGCCGGTGCAAGAGTACTCTTGATATTCCCCAAGGGTGAACTTCTCAAATATGTTCTCCAGATATTCTGGGAGGTATCCAATAACAAAGCCGAGTACGAGGCGCTACTACATGGGTTACGCCTAGCAGTATCCCTAGGATCAAAAGATTACTAGTTTACGGCGATTCGCTAGTAGTCATCAACCAAGTAAACGATGAGTGAGATCGCAACAAAGAGAACATGGACGCATACTGCAAAGAAGTACGCAAGCTGGAAAATAAATTTTCAGGCCTGGAGTCCCATCATGTTGTCCGTGACAACAACGTCGCTGCGGACGTCCTATCCAAGATGGGTTCAACACGTGCTCAAGTTCCAACAGGTGTATTCATCCATGAGCTTCGCAAGCCATCCATCATGGAGCAAGCACCCTCAGCAACCACTGAACGCGGTCCCATAGAACTAGACCGGGAGGTTATGATGATCGATGTCAATTGGAGAACACCATTTATTGATTATATAAAATAGCACAAGCTACCTTTAGACAAAACGCAAGCAGAACAAGTCTTATGGTGAAGCAAAGGCTACGTACTCGTCGAAGACAAGCTATACAGAAGAGACGCATCTTCAGGAGTACTCATGAAGTGCATTACATGAGAGGATGGCAAGACATATTGGAGGAAATACACAAAGGGATCTATGGCAACCACGCATCTTCGCGCACAATAGTTGGCAAGGCCTTTGGAGCAGCATTTTACTAGCCTACCGCACTAGCTGATGTAGAAGCACTAGTCCGTCAATGCTAAGGTTGTCAATTCTTTGCAAAGCAACAACATGTCCCTGCCTACAAGCTCATCACGATACCTCTAACATGGCCCTTTGCATGTTGGGGGCTCGACATGATTGGACCACTCCCAACTGCGCCCGGAGGATTCATCCGAGTACTCGTAGCCATTGACAAATTCACCAAGTGGATTGAAGTGAAGCCTGTCACCTGCCCCAAAGCAGATAGAGTACTCGACTTCCTCAACAAGATCGTCCACCGCTATGGATTCCCAACCCGGATCATCATGGATTTAGGCTCCAATTTTAGCAACCACGAATTCTGGGAGTACTATGAAAACAGCGGAATTGACGTTCATTATGTCTCTGTCGCTTATCCAAGAGCCAATGGCCAAGTTGAACGCGCTAATGGGATGCTACTAGAAGCTCTAAAAAAAAGACTGCATTACATTGGCAACACCAAGGGAGGAAAGTGGCTCAAAGAACTACCCAATGTACTCTGGGGGCTACGTACTCAACCATGCAAGCCTACACGTGTGACGACCGACCCCTAATCTTCCGAGTTAATCTTAATCGGAGCCCTTGATCATAGTCATCTGTCTTGTTTTACCGCGCCTGAGTGCTCAGCCTTCAGCCCGATCCCGACCCTTGAGACCCGACCCCTCCCCGCTTCGCTTCGATCCCGACCCCGGCGAGCTCAGCCCACCGTCGGATCCTTCTAAGTCTTCCGCAACCGCCCGTTCTATCCGCCCGGTGGACCGCGAGATCTTTTTCCCCAGATCCTCCGCGACAGGCGCACTCGAGTTGCATGCCCACTTCAAAGTCTCCCTGCCGTGTGGCTCGTCTTCTCCGACGCCCGCCGCTCAGTTTTGTCTCTGGCTCACGACCAAGTGGATTCTCGCGCCCCCTTCCCCAATGGCAGCGGAAGCCCCTCTGCAACCTTTCTGCAGAGCCTCGCCTCCCGCGCCCATCATCACGCCGCCAGATCCCGGCCCCAGAGCCCGATGTCGCCCGTCTTTTTCGTCACTTCAACCACAGTCGCGCCGCCTGGTCTCTGCTACACGACGATTCCTCCATCGCCAACCCCGACCACGGCAGCGACAGCTCCTTTCCCCGCCCTGTCAGAAGCCGCCCGGCAATCTGTTGCTCCGCGCCCGCCCGCGCGCCCGCGGCTGCCTATCTTCTCACCTATGCGCCCTCGATTCTAGCGCCGTTAAACCGGTCGCTTCTATCAAATCTTCCGCACGGCGACGCCCGCCTCCACCAAATCTCAACCACCGGCATACCCGCTCCTGCGCCGCCCTGATGCCAGAACCCAATGACCGCTGGCGTCACCCCCGGAATCCTGCACCACCGCCCTCTTCGCTCAATCGCCGCCCCGGCAGAGCACTCCATTGCTTCTCCCCAGCCTTCGCGCCGCTCCCCTTCTCTCTCTCCCGCGCCGCTTCCTTCCTCCGTTCCAGCAGCTATAAAAGGAATGCACCAGCCGCCGGAGTTCCCTCCGCCATTGTTGCCTTCAGCCATTCTCTCGCCCCCCTGCTCAAGCTCCTAGCGCCACACACCAAGTTCTTGAGGAACTCTTCTCTCAGCTTCTCCCTCAGTTTTCTCCAAGTCACCCAGCCGCTTGCTCCTCCGTGCTGCGTAAAAGCTTACTTGTGATCTGCAAGAAGCATCGCCGCCGCCGGAGCATTGCCGGTCTTAGCCGTTGTTCAAAGCTTTAGTCCCTCCGCCCAAGTCTGCTTCTTTCCGACCCCAAGCCTTCCTTTTAGGAAGAAGGTAAGCTGCCGACCCCAGTCCGCTTCGCCCGACCCCTCCTATCCGCCCAACCCCGGTTCCGTCTCGCCCGACCCTATCTGTTCCGCCGACCCTTATCCGCCTCGCCCGAGGGTCCGGCTGTGATCTTTTTCTTCAACCCGAGGGTGTATGTGTAAAATTTAGGAACCCTTCAGCGCTTGCGTCTGAGGATCCCTAGTATACCACATCCTCTAGTTCAAGGATCAGATCATAAGTTCCTTTCCGACCCTTGCCTCTTGATCATCACCAGCTCTCTTGAACCTCCCTACCCTCCTGCTCCTTGTCGCAAGTTTCTGGGCTCAGGCGAGCCAGTGTTGCTGTTGAAATAACCGTCTATGCTAACTTTTGCATTGCATTCGTGTAGAGCTGCACCTCGCCGACGGCTTCTACGAGCTACACCTGGCGCCAGAAGACGAAGCTGTAGCTGAGCTCCTGCCCGCTGAAGCCGAAGTCGCCCCCGAAGTCGAGCAGTTTCCTTCCTCTTTGCTTGAAGGCAAGCCCCGGTTGCATGAAAACCCTGTGTGTTTTACCAGACTTGCACATGCCTTCTGTAACATGATTGTGCATTTACGTATAGGAGTTGTTTGAAACCCTAGATGCATGACTTAGTTATCCCCATGATCTGATCACTAGCTGTTGGACCGAGTAGCCGCTTGCTTAACTAGGAGACGGTAAAAGCCGAGTGATTCCCTGTCACTCGCGAGTTGTAGGAGTTGGATGTCTACCTTTCTATTACAACTATAAGGACGATGGACGGGGCAGGGTTTTGGTAACTCTTTGGTGGACGGATGGTCGCCCCGTCTATCTATGAAAACTTGCTAAGGCCCGACAGTGGTGGTGTTCATGATCAAGTGTTTGAAAGTACTAGCCTCATACTTAGTATGGGATGAGGAAGCTTAGTACCGGATTGAACCTAGACGTGAGCGGTCGCCCCATTGTTCTTGGAACGGAGTTCCCCTGCTGGTTGTCGCACGTGGTGGCATGCGTGGCCCCAGAACGGCAGAGGCCGGGTCTGTGGAACCTTGCGCCAAAGGAAATGGGCCCGACACGGGTTAGGGGATTGATGGGGAAGGCCGACACAGGAAGCGACCTCCGGGTGCGCGGATGTCGTGAGGCTAGGTTCACCATGCATGGTTAAAGAACTTGAATCGATTCGTCTGCCTCTCACAGTTTGAGATTGCTTGATCGCTATGTCACCCTGAGTAAATGAGGAATCTGATGATGACATGGTTTTGTTGATATATCTACATATCTTGTTTTGGTTCTATGATTGCTTAGAATAGGTTGCAAAAACCTAGACTGGTTAATGAACCTAGAACTGGAGCTAAAACTTGAAAATAGGGTTTTACTTAGTGCTTTTGGCAACAAACCCCTCAGCCAAAAAGCCCTGCATGTCTAGAAGGAGGAGTAGTTTACTCCTATCGGTTAAGTCTTGTTGAACTTAGTAGCTCAGCCTTGTTGTGGCTCCTGTTTTTCAGGTGAAGTTGCTACTCCCGACCCTTCTCTGGCTGGCGCTTGGCCGCCCCAGCTCCCGCCGGGCTGGACGGTCGAGTGGGATCCCTCCTCGGATGGCGAGGAGAGGAATCAGTGATGTTCCGGCTGGCCTCCCCAGGACATCCGACCCCGACGATTGCTTCCGCTAGTGGTTTTACCTTTTGTTGTTTTCCTTTGAACCTTGTAAAAACTCTGATGTTGGTTTTTGTGGCCGAACTAAAGGGTTAAATCATTTAACTCAGTGGACTCGTTGTATTCTCTGGAACCACTCACCTTCGTGTGAGTTTGCTAAACTCGATCCTGTTCAAGTGGTTAATCGGATGAAATCCAACGGCACTTCGTGTTAACTTGGCTTAGGCATGGGTGTCGCATGTTAGGCGGCTTAACCTTGTCTAATCAAGCTAATCCGAAGTGGATCCGCCACAGCTGGTACCAGAGCCGGTTTAGCAGTACAGAGAACACAACAAGCCCTAAACACTTCTTTGAAAAGATAAAAGTTGCAAGAAACTTTTGAAAAATCTCGTACGATCGTTAAGGATGGCTTTAGTGCAAGAGGCCCTAGTGGATTTTGGGGTTGTTTTAGGTGACTAATAATTACTTGGTTATTTTGCTAACCCTTCCAGCACTTCGCCACGTCTATCATACGTGTGCCGAGTTCCGCATCACGAGCATGCGAAGGTTGATAGGGAGTTCTATTCAAAGGACCCTATCCTCGTGGTTGTTTTCGCCCACGTCTATCACACGTGCGCAGGTTCCGTATGTACTCCATATGAAGGTTGGTACGGTTCGATTCCAACGAACCTATCAGCACGGTTGGTTCGCCACGTTTGTCATACGTGTGCTGATTCCGCATCACGAGTATGCGAAGGGTTATATGGTTCCATTCAAAGGGAACCTATTTCCACGGTTGAGTGCTGTCCATGCAGCCTTAAACGCATGGGTGCCGTTCCTATAGTGAGCGGTAATGTTTGGGAACGCTTTCGTGGGTGCTGGCACGGAAGGTTCGTGTGTTGGTGTTTTCTGCAGGTACGCTAACCGCGTTCGTTTAAGAGACGTTGTAGAACCGACTAGTTATTATAGGGAGAGACGTAATTGTTGTCTTGTCACCGGCACTAACCCTGTAAGACCCAAAAGTTTCGAGCAGTTGTTTTTGGTTAAGTGTAAGGTAGGCCGTGCATGCGTCATAACTAAAAAGCTGTAAGGTTTCCTTCTCAACAGCAACCTTGTTCGGAAGAGTTCTTTTTGGATCTAAGGATTTCTAGTTCTTCCGTTGCTCTCGGTTAAAGCCGAATGCATCTCTGCCCGACCCCTGACCCTTGGAGTCTATCTCACGTGGTTTCGGTTTCTTGGTTCCAGATGGCTGTTCCCGGGCATGTTCTATTTGGAGCGGACGGTACTTTCCAGTCGACATGTCTGCATTTCGAGGGTTTCCCCGCGATTCTGTGGGACACGTTGAATTGGTTTGGGTACCAGTCCCCACCCTTGTACGCCGGACGGCTATATCTGGAGCAGGGTATCCAGACGTGCCAAGTGCAGGCGGTGGTACCTCCTCCCCCTGTGCGGCCCGACTGGCCCTCTTTCGGCATAATAGCCTATGGCCTTGCTCCTTAGGATACATGGGAGTCTGCCGCCCTCCAGCTTCTCACCCAGTTCTGCCAGCTGCATCCCTTGGAGATCACGCTCGACCCGATCGGCCTTTTCCCGTCAGGAACCGGCTGGACCCGGCATGGCTCGACCGCGTCGGGAATATTGAGGTGCTAGCCACCACATGCGCCATGGTCACCATCTCCACCAATATCAGGTGCATGGCAGCTCTTTACCGGCTGATAGAGCTTCAAGGGAGAGCCATGACCCTCTTCGCCCGGACAGCAGCGGATGCTCACGGGTACCTCCAATCGGTACGAAGAGATATGGTAGGCCAAACCTACCAGCTTATTCAACGGGGTATCCAGATCCACGACATGCAAGACCGGATCTCCGAGCTTGAGGGAGAAGTCGCCGACCTAGTGGACGGCATGATAGAGCTATCGGAGGAGAAGATGGAGATAGAAATGGAGTTGGCGGTTGCCAATGCCCATTTGGAGGAGCATCAAGCTGAGCTCGATGATATGCATGCCCTCCACATGCAGCTCGAAGCTCAAGAGGACCCTGAGGAAGACGAAGGAGCGTCCAGCATGGATATCGAGGAAGATGGCGCCCCTTCTCCTACTCATAGTGTCCATTGGTAGATTGAGGGTTCTCAGGGAATCATTCTTTTGCTGTACTCCTCGGCAGCCTAAATTTTGGAAGGATTGTAATAGGTTAGCCTTGAGCTGAGTACCCCCTGTGTTGGAACACCGCTGTATATAAAGTAAATTCTGGTGCCTGGCTTTTTCATCCTTGCACGGTGTGGATGCTAGGCTAAGTGAGTTGCGCCATGACCATATGCTGTTTTCGGGGGGCCTGTTCAGTTGGCCGACCCCAGTTGGTGAGGCCGAGTGCGCCGACCCTTGAGGCAGTTTCCGCCTCGTCCGACCCTTTTTAAGTATGGATCGTTGCCCGACCCCTTGGCTTGAGTTGGATCATAGGGGTCTGTATATGATATGTTTTGCCTGAAGTTGAGTACCAGGTCAAGATAAATGTTATCTACTCTGAGAATGAGAAAAGTGTGTTTTCCCTATGAGGACGTGTGTTGCACCATTGGCAAGAGTTGCATTGGAGAATTAAATTATGCAATCCATTTGTTGGAGTACATCTAAGGTTATGAAATTAATGGAGCGTTAACTCTTGTAGATGGCGCACCGCACCAGGTCTGGTTCTGTGCCCGGCAGTAGCGAACCGCGACAGGATCTTCCCCCGCCCCCGCCCTCATCGCCACTGGAGGCAATCCTAGCAACTCAAACTGAGCTGCTAAGGCATCTGGTACAAGGGCAACAGCAACAGCCACATGGTGGAAGAGCTCAGCAGCAGCCGCATATCGCTCGGTATGAGGACTTTCTGGGGACACAGCCCCCTTTGTTCCAAAAGACACAAGAACCGCTCGATGCTGATGCCTGGGTTCGTACGATCGAATCCAAGTTTGAGCTTCTCACCGCCCCGTGCCCCGACAACAACAAGGCTCGGTTTGCAGCTCAACAGCTGCGTGGCTCCGCACGGCTTTGGTGGGATCACTACCATGCCATGCTGCCGGCTGGCCATGTGGTCAGTTGGAATGAGTTCAAGACGGCGTTCAAGGCGCATCACATTCCAGAAGGTCTCTTGGAGCGCAAGCTCAACGAGTTTCTGGCCCTTACCCAAGGAACCCGAGATGTGCTGCACTACGCTCAAGCTTTCAACGACCTGTGCCGTTATGCCGGCTACCATGCGGACACAGACGAGAAGAAGCGGGACAGATTCCGCCGAGGACTGAGCTTGGAGCTCAGGGAAAGGTTGAACCCCATCAAGGTGGACACCTACAATGAGTTGGTCAATCTAGCCATCTCTCAAGAGGATTGCATGCAAGCTCTCAAGGCCGACCAGAAGAGGAAAGCCTCTGTGGCATTTCCGAGTCCGCCGACTCAAAGGTTCCGGATGGTTCCTCCACAAGCCCCTGGCCGACCCCAGCAGCCAGGAAGGTGGATTGCCCGACCCCCGCCAGTAACAGTGCCTCGTTTTCCAGGCTTCCAACCGCAGGTGCCCCGGCCGACCCTGCCAACACCACCCCGCCCTGCAGCTAGTAGCCGTTGTTTTACCTGCGGCAATGAAGGGCACTTTGCAAAGGACTGCCCCAGGAACAAGAATCAACAGCAAGGCCAGAACCCCATGGCAGCCAGAGGAAGAAGGCCCAAGGTGCAAGTCCGACAAGGCCAACTCAACTACACCAGCTTGACCGAGCTCTCCGAAGGTGCGCCAGTAATGACGGGTACTTTCCTTGTTTTAAATCAAGCTGTTGTTGTGTTGTTTGATTCGGGAGCCTCTCATAGCTTTATCGGGAGTAAGGCTAGGGAAAGATGTGAGCTGGATGTCGGTCACGCTAAGGAACCTTATGTGATCGCCACTCCTGGAGGAAGGATAACGTCGGATCAGATTGTTACTCTTGTACCCCTCCAGCTAGGCCCCACCCTCTTCAAGGAAAACCTTATCATCCTTGACCTAGAAGGCATAGATGTCATCCTTGGTATGGATTGGATGGCCCGACATCATGTGGTTCTAGATACAGTAGCCCGATCCCTCTACCTCAACTCACCCTTCCATGGCAGTTCTACCATATCCTTGACCCATCCTGAGTCTGCACTTCCTTGTGCCTACCCCCTATCGGGAGCCCGTCTAGAAGGCCTCCCTATTATCTATGAGTACCCTGACGTGTTTCCGGAAGACTTGCCGGGTATGCCACCTGATAGAGAAGTGGAGTTTTCCATAGAGTTGATCCCTGGCACAGCCCCAATATCTAAGAGACCCTATCGGATGCCACCCACTGAGTTAGCCGAGTTGAAGACCCAGTTGCATGATCTATTGGAAAAAGGCTTCATCCGACCCAGTACATCATCTTGGGGTTGCCCTGCCCTGTTTGTGAAGAAGAAGGATGGCAGTCTACGTATGTGTGTGGATTACCGACCCCTCAATGCTGTGACCGTCAAGAACAAGTACCCACTGCCACGCATTGATGTCTTGTTTGATCAGTTAGCCGGAGCAAAAGTGTTCTCCAAGATCGATCTTCGTTCTGGTTATCACCAAATCAAGATCCGACCCTGCGACATACCCAAGACAGCTTTCTCTACCAGATATGGACTGTACGAGTACCTAGTCATGTCCTTTGGACTCACCAATGCACCCGCCTATTTCATGTACCTCATGAACTCGGTATTCATGCCCGAGCTGGACAAGTTTGTAGTGGTGTTCATTGATGATATCCTAGTGTACTCGAAGAACGAAGAGGAACATGCCGACCATCTTCATGTAGTTCTCCGACGGCTAAGAGATCACCAACTCTATGCCAAGTTCTCCAAGTGTGAGTTCTGGTTAGATAGTGTCAAGTTTTTGGGACACACTATCTCCAAGGATGGTATCGCCGTTGACCCCAGTAAGGTGCAGGAAGTCATGGAATGGAAGCCTCCTGCCTCAGTGCACCAGATCAGAAGTTTCCTTGGACTGGCCGGCTACTATCGGCGTTTCATACCAGATTTCTCTAAGATAGCTAAGCCGATGACCGAGTTGTTGAAGAAAGAGGTCAAATTTGTGTGGGACAACAAGTGTGAAGAAGCCTTCAAGACCCTAAAGCACTTGCTGACCACAGCCCCAGTTTTGGCTCAGCCCGACCCCTCTAGGCCGTATGACGTGTACTGTGATGCCTCTGGCACTGGACTTGGGTGTGTTCTTATGCAAGACAATCGAGTCATTGCCTATGCCTCACGGGCGTTACGACCTCATGAGTTGAGCTACCCAACCCATGACCTTGAGCTAGCGGCAGTGATACATGCCTTGAAGATATGGAGACACTATCTGATGGGCACTCACTGCAACATCTACACCGACCACAAGAGCCTCAAGTACATCTTCACTCAAGCCGACCTCAACATGCGCCAAAGAAGATGGTTGGAGCTGATAAAAGATTATGAATTGGAAGTGCACTATCATCCCGGCAAAGCCAATGTGGTAGCCGATGCCCTTAGTCGCAAACACCATTGCAACTGCTTGTTGTCAACAGCCTTCACCAAGACTCTGTGTCACGAGATGGGAAAACTCGGTTTGGAGATTATTTCTCAGGGAACCCTTGTTCACATCACCCTTGACTCAGTCTTGGAAGACCAAATCCGGTCAGCACAAGTAAGAGATAAGGAAATACAACGGATCATCAGGAAGATCTTAGTAAAGGCTGAGGGATATAAGCAATTCCGGCATGACAAAACGGGAGGTGTGCATTATGGAAACCGACTAGTTGTACCCATCGACCCCAACCTTAGGAAGCAAATCCTAGATGAAGCTCACCTCTCCAAGTTCTCAATCCATCCTGGCAGCACTAAGATGTACCATGATCTCCGTCAAGCCTTTTGGTGGAGTGGAATGAAGCCGGAAATTGCCCGGTATGTTTCAGAATGTGACACCTGTCAACGCGTCAAGGCCAGTCATTTAAAGGTAGCAGATACCCTGCAACCGCTACCTATTCCCTCTTGGAAATGGGAAGACAACAGCATGGATTTCATAGTTGGATTGCCCCTTACATCGCAATGATATGATTCCATCTGGGTTATAGTGGACTGTTTGACCAAGACCGCACACTTCCTTCCTCTTCGCACCACCTACACAGTCAAGCAGTATGCAGAGTTGTACCTCGACCACATAGTTTCCCTACACGGTGTACCCAAGACCATCGTCTCTGATCGAGGAGTTCAGTTTGTGGCACGCTTTTGGGAGCAACTACAAGCATCCATGGGCACCAAGCTCATCCGAAGCTCAACATATCATCCTCAAACCGATGGCCAAACCGAGAGAATCAATCAGATCCTCGAAGACATGTTAAGAGCTTGTGTTATCCACTATGACAAGAATTGGGACAAGTGTCTGCCCTTAGCAGAATTCTCTTACAATAACAGCTACCAGGCCAGTTTGAAGATGGCACCGTTCGAAGCCCTGTATGGCCGGAGATGCCGGACACCCTTGAACTGGTCCCAACCAGGAGAAAGACAGGTCTATGGCCCTAACTTGGTGGCAGAAGCCGAAGAGCAAGTAAAGGTAATTCAAGCTAATCTCAAGGCTACCCAATCTCGACAGAAGAGTTACTCCGACCGGCGGAGAAGACCCCTGCAGTTCGACCTTTGTGATCATGTGTACCTTCGAGTCTCCCCGACCAAAGGAGTACAACGGTTTGGAGTAAAAGGCAAGTTAGCTACCCGTTATATTGGCCCTTATGAGATTGTGGAGATATGTGGACCCGTTGCTTACCGGATCCAACTCCTAGAACAGGTATCGGCCATACACGATGTCTTCCATGTGTCTCAACTGAAGAAATATGTCCGAGTTCCAGCAAAAATCTTAGAGCAAGAACAGCTTCAGGTAGAGCCCGACCTGACCTACGCCGAGTACCCAGATCGAGTTCTTGACCAGAAGGAAAGGCACACCCGACGCCAAGTGATAAAGATGTACAAGATCCTCTGGAGAAACCACACCGAAGATGAAGCGACATGGGAAACGGATGAGTATCTGAACAAGCACTTCCCCGGTTTTCTATCTCATCAAGGAGGTAAAAACGGCACCTCGCTTTTGATGCCTGAATCTCGGGACGAGATTCTTTTTAAGAGGGGTAGGCTGTGACGACCGACCCCTAATCTTCCGAGTTAATCTTAATCGGAGCCCTTGATCATAGTCATCTGTCTTGTTTTACCACGCCTGAGTGCTCAGCCTTCAGCCCGATCCCGACCCTTGAGACCCGACCCCTCCCCGCTTCGCTCCGATCCCGACCCCGGCGAGCTCAGCCCACCATCGGATCCTTCTAAGTCTTCCGCAACCGCCCGTTCTATCCGCTCGGTGGACCGCGAGATCTTTTTCCCCAGATCCTCCGCGACAGGCGCACTTGAGTTGCATGCCCGCTTCAGAGTCTCCCTGCTGCGTGGCTCGTCTTCTCCGACGCCCGCCACTCAGTTTTGTCTCTGGCTCGCGACCAAGTGGATTCTCGCGCCCCCTTCCCCAATGGCAGCGGAAGCCCCTCTGCAACCTTTCTGCAGAGCCTCGCCTCCCGCGCCCATCATCACGCCGCCAGATCCCGGCCCCAGAGCCCGATGTCGCCCGTCTTTTTTGTCACTTCAACCACAGTCGCGCCGCCTGGTCTCCGCTACACGACGATTCCTCCATCGCCAACCCCGACCACGGCAGCGACAGCTCCTTTCCCCGCCCTGTCAGAAGCCGCCCGACAATCTGTTGCTCCACGCCCGCCTGCGCGCCCGCGGCTGCCTGTCTTCTCACCTGTGCGCCCTCGATTCTAGCGCCGTTAAACCGGTCGCTTCTATCAAATCTTCCACACGGCGACGCCCGCCTTCGCCAAATCTCAACCACCGGCATACCCGCTCCTGCCCCGCCCTGACACCAGAACCCAATGACCGCTGGCGTCACCCCCGGAGTCCTGCACCACCGCCCTCTTCGCTCAATCGCCACCCCGGCAGAGCACTCCATTGCTTCTCCCCGGCCTTCGCGCCGCTCCCCTTCTCTCTCTCCCGTGCCGCTACCTTCCTCCCTTCCAGCAGCTATAAAAGGAATGCACCAGCCGCCGGAGTTCCCTCCGCCATTGTTGCCTTCAGCCATTCTCTCGCCCCCCTGCTCAAGCTCCTAGCGCCACACACCAAGTTCTTGAGGAACTCTTCTCTCAGCTTCTCCCTCAGTTTTCTCCAAGTCACCCAGCCGCTTGCTCCTCCGTGCTGCGTAAAAGCTTACTTGTGATCTGCAAGAAGCATCGCCGCCGCCGGAGCATTGCCGGTCTTAGCCGTTGTTCAAAGCTTTAGTCCCTCCGCCCAAGTCTGCTTCTTTCCGACCCCAAGCCTTCCTTTTAGGAAGAAGGTAAGCTGCCGACCCCAGTCCGCTTCGCCCGACCCCTCCTATCCGCCCGACCCCGGTTCCGTCTCGCCCGACCCTATCTGTTCCGCCGACCCTTATCCGCCTCGCCCGAGGGTCCGGCTATGATCTTTTTCTTCAACCCGAGGGTGTATGTGTAAAATTTAGGAACCCTTCAGCGCTTGCGTCTGAGGATCCCTAGTATACCACATCCTCTAGTTCAAGGATCAGATCATAAGTTCCTTTTCGACCCTTGCCTCTTGATCATCACCAGTGGACTCGTTGTGGCCGAACTCTGATGTTGGTTTTTGTGGCTGAACTAAAGGGTTAAATTGTTTAACTCAGTGGACTCGTTGTATTCTCTGGAACCACTCATGTCTAGAAGGAGGAGTAGTTTACTCCTATCGGTTAAGTCTTGTTGAACTTAGTAGCTCAGCCTTGTTGTGGCTCCTGTTTTTCAGGTGAAGTTGCTACTCCCGACCCTTCTCTGGCTGGCGCTTGGCCGCCCTAGCTCCCGTCGGGCTGGACGGTCGAGTGGGATCCCTCCTCGGATGGCGAGGAGAGGAATCAGTGATGTTCCGGCTGGCCTCCCCAGGACATCCGACCCCGACGATTGCTTCCGCTAGTGGTTTTACCTTTTGTTGTTTTCCTTTGAACCTTGTAAAAACTCTGATGTTGGTTTTTGTGGCCGAACTAAAGGGTTAAATCGTTTAACTCAGTGTACTCGTTGTATTCTCTGGAACCACTCAACTTCGTGTGAGTTTGCTAAACTCGATCCTGTTCAAGTGGTTAATCGGATGAAATCCGACGGCACTTCGTGTTAACTTGGCTTAGGCATGGGTGTCGCATGTTAGGCGGCTTAACCCTGTCTAATCAAGCTAATCCGAAGTGGATCTGCCACAACAGGGCAGTCACCCTACTTCCTAGTCTATGGATTAGAAGCCATACTCCCTACTGACGCCATGTGGAAATCTCCCACAGTCGAACAATACGATGAAGGCGCAATAGAAGAAACAAGGCATCTAGACATAGACAGTCTAGAAGGAGCTCGCTATGCGGCACTCATCCAGTCACAAAGGTACCTTGAAGGACTCCACCGTTATCATGATCGCAATGTCAAAGAACGTTCCTTCAACATTGATGACATGGTTCTCAAGTGCATCCAAGACACCACAGGGCTGCACAAACTCAATTCGTCATGTGAGGGGCCTTACATCGTGTACTTGAGTCTTTCCAAGAGAAACTGAGGAAAGAGGGAGCAGTCGGAACCACACCACTATCCTCAACCATATAGCTGGATAAAGATCGGGATGCTCGCCTTTCTCCGCCAGCGAGCTCCAGCATCGATTCATCCAGAGAGCAGGGGAAAAGTCGTGGCGCACGGTGCTTCCTCGTATGAGGGTTCTTCCAGTATCGCAGCCACCGGGCTCAGCTCAAGGATCTGTGGAGGGAATGTGGAACCTCAATATGAGGAAACTTCTAGCACCAGGGCGCTTATTGGAAGCTTTCCACCATAAAAAATAAGAAGCCTAAGGCCAACCACTGCTATAACCCGAGCCATACTTTTAATAGAGGTAGATGGAGCCCTATTTATAGCCAAGAAGCTATGCTACCATGCAAGGTTTGCAACAACACTCCCATGACTACACAGTGCAAAGCTTGCCCCACTGTCGGTGTTTTAGACCGGCAACCCGCCTAGGGGGTACCCTAGGTGGTCTTTTATGCGGTAAGGGTCGTCGAGAATCAAGGAATCAATGGTGACGCAAGGAACACGATTTAGACAGGTTCGGGCCGCTAGATCGCGTAATACCCTACGTCCTGTATGTTGATTTGTATTGAGGTATGTTGAGATGTGTATGTCTGTTGGGTCTTGTTCGAGGGGGGTGTCCCTGCCCGGCCTTATATACACGGGAGGGCAGGGTTACAAGTCTAAGTCCTAGTCGGGTACTATTACAGAGTTCTACTCGGTAATGGCCCAAGTAGTTTTCCATAAACATACAAGACTAGTCCGAGTAGGATACGCCCATCCTTGTTCTGATCTTGTCTGAGTACGTCCCTTGGTGGGCCGTCCAAGGCCTACTCGTGGACCTGGGGTGTATGCCCGACAAGCCCCCGAGTACTTTGTAGTCGTGCGCCATAGTCTTGGGCACTGCAGGCACTATCCGAGTAGCTTAGTCGTAGAGGTTGCAGACTGAAGTGCTCGAGTATTGTCATGTGGCTGGAAGGTACTCTTTCTGCTCCTTCGAGTCGTTTCTGTCCCGAGTAATTTTATATGGTAGTGCGATGTCAATCGCACTCCATATGGAGTAGCCCCCGAGCCTTAGGTTGAGTCGAAGAGTCAGGCTTAGGGTCAAACCAGCTTTTGTCCATTTTACCCTTGGAGATCTTGGGAAAAGAAAAAACTGATCAACGGGTACGGTACCCGCAGCCCCCGAGCACTTAGGCGATCTTTGTCGTTGAAGTGGTCAGCAGTCCATTGAATAGAGTAGCCGTTGGGTGTTTAAGGCGATTAATATGCAATTAATTTGTCTGTTGCGCAACCGACGTGTGGAAACCGGAGCTGGCGGAGATAAAACTGGAAGGCCCCCTTTCGGTTGTTGTTACGCCGTACGATAATCAGATCTCTTTTTCTTCCTCCTTTGCATCTTCGCTCTGCGTTTCGCCACCGCCAGTGCCGCCGCTGCCGCTATTGCTGCCTTTTGAGAAAAAATCCGAGTGTGAGCCCCTTCTAACTTGAGGTTGAGTCCGTCGAATGCGCACCAAGAAGATGGGCAAGAAACCCGAGAAGATCCAGGGCAGGGCTCCGGCGACGGGCAAGGTGAAATCCAAGAAAGGGAAGGAGCTGGTGCTGCCGGCGCCGAAGGTGAGGCCGATGAACCAAACTGCACCGCCACCGCCTGGGGCAACCTGGCAACACTCGGTGATGAAGGAGGAAGTGGTCCAAGCGCTAGTCGATGCAAAGCTCCTTCAGCCGAAGGAGATTCTTGAGTGGCGCCCCGCGTTTCCCAATGCGTGGCAGTTTGAGGAACATCCAGGCGAGACGGTGATGCTCGCGCATTTTGTGGAAATGGGGTTGATGGTGCCCACCTCCGACTTCTTCAGAGGTATTCTCGAGTATTATAAACTTCAGCTCGTCCATTTGAATCCCAATGGTGTACTGCACATGTCTATTTTCGTACACCTTTGCGAAGTTTATCTGGGAGTTCCTCCAAGCCTCGAGTTGTTTAGGAAGCTGTTCCATTGTAAGCCTTAGCCGACTGCCCAACGGACGGAAGTCTTTGGAGGCGCCAGGTTCCAACTCAGGAACTCGGGCGCGTATATTGAGTATAACCTGACCGACTCTCATGGGGAGTGGAAGAAAAGGTGGTTCTACATCGGGAACCATGAACCTCGCTTGCCTGTGGTGACTGGTCACGCACCCAAGCATGCGGAAAACTGGGTGAGCGAGCCTGAGGACACCCCTGAGCTTGATCACCTGATGCAGGAGATCACCGAGTTGAAGGCACTCGGTTTGACTGGAATCAACGTGGTGGCCAGCTTCCTGAAGAGAAGGGTCCAGCCACTTCAGTAATGTGCTCACTCGGGAAGTGAGTATGTAGGTCTGAAGGATCCATCGTGTATGTCCGATGAGGACATATCCGATGATGATGTAGAGGCGCTGCTGGCTAAGTTTTTTAGGAACTATCAGGGAGTACCAGTAATCCCTGCAGCCCTTCGTCAGTATGATGCCTGGTACGAGCCAGAAGTGGTATGTCTTTTGCTCCTGACTTGTTCTCTTTTTGACTTATGTGATACTTGTTGCTGATACCGACTTGTTGTTTGTAGTCTCGAGTTCTTGCCGGCTACTTGGTGCAGTCGGAAGAAGAGTCGTAAGCTGTTGTCGAGGAGTTGGAGGAAGAGCCTTCTCCTCCTGTTAAGAGACGCAGAGTAGTCCGCAAGATGTCTGCGGCTAAGTCTGCTTCAACCCCTGAGAAGTCTCGGGGAACCAAGGTATGTAGTCGTGAACTTATCTGTTACTGATGGTTTTGAACTTGTTATTGATGTGGAGAATTTTGTTTTTGTTCGTCAAGGCTGTAGATACGACGCTTGGTGAAGATGAGGCTGTTTCTAAAGAAATGGCCGTGACCGTCCCAGAAGTCGGTAATGTGTCTGTTGACATGGTGCCGGAGGAGGCACCATCAACAGAAACTGGAGTAGCCCCCAAGCTATTCGTGCCTACTCCATCGGCTGCCATGCCACCCGTTGCTGACCAAGCAGTCTTGGGGCTGCCTGCTGGAGTAGCGGGCGTTGCAAAGGAGGTGTCGCCAGTACTTGCTACTGGTACTTTGCTGTCCAATGTGATTGCCAGTGGTAAGCGTTGTCCCTTCCGATTGTATTCGTTTGAGTAGTACTGTAGTCTTGACTTCGGTTTTGTAGGCCTTGGCGAGAAGACAGCGCCGGTGGCTATTCCCGCGGCTCCTAGTACTCGGCGGCCTATCGCTGAGAAGAAGCATGTGCGACTGCCGCCACGTTCAGCCCGGTGAGCTTTCTTGTCTGTTTGAATGACGTTGGGTTGTCTTGAAATCATGTAGTGACGCTTTTTGGTGCAGAGATGCAGAGGAGACTATCCCTGTAGAGACAGGGGTAGAGCCGGATCCCTCGACTACAATATCTGTTCCTTTGGAGGACTTGACTGCTGAAGAGGTACCCGAGGTTGACGCCGGTCGTCTTGGAGCTACTATGTCGATGCTTCAAGACGTAATTCGTTCGGTGGAGGTTTCTGCCATTGCATCGGGCTCAGGAGGCGCTGCCTTATCGTCATCTACTGGTGGATCGCTGGCCGTAGTGGATCGCTGGCCGTAGTCTTTTTATTGTAGTCGTAGCCGGTAGCTGATATGATAAATGTTGTAGGTGCTACTCTGGGTACGATTCCTCATCTTGTGGAGAGTACCCAAAGACCAGTACTTAGCATGCCCTCTGACTTGGAGTTCCAAAGGGCCATCGATGTTTTCCGGGGCTTCCAGGTAGATTTCTTTGTTGAGTTTGTTGCATGACCCGAGTAGTTGTGAGGCTTGAAACTCACCACACCATACTCGGATTTTTTCAGGAAAGAAGCCATCAGCTGGAGCAGGAATGTGCCCGACTGACAGAAGCTCTGCGGGTTCATGAAGTCGGGGCGAAGTCCTTTGCCGTGGAACACGCGGATCACGCGGTTCTGCAGGAAAAACTGGAGAGCCGCTACAAGTCCTTGAACAAGAAGTATCAAGGTAAGCATTTCGACTACTCTGGGTGTGTCCAACTGTAGTTTGCTGTGGCCTGAGTTCTTTGTTTTGTAGAGCTCAAGAAGCAGGAAGCGGTTGCAAGGAGCCAAGTCATCGACTAGAGAAACGCTCATGAACGAGTGGCAGATGAAGCCGAACATCTTCGAGCTGCGCTGACGGAAGCACAGGCTGCTTGCGAGCATCAGCGGGACCGAAAGATGCAAAATGGCGTGATGCTTGCCATGGCCATGGTGGCATGCAGAGATCATGCCCAGACCCTAAGAAGACTTCGGGGCGAACTCCAAGAGCTGTCTGGAGCGGCCGAAGACTTGGTGAATGCCATAGCCCCCGTGGAGGAAGGCGCAAGGCCGCAATTGCTAGTCGAGCGACTAAGAGCTGCCCCGAGTAAAGTGGCGGGACTTTGCAAGACTGTTTGCAAACATGTTCTTGTAGTTGTGAAGTCCTACTACCCGAGGGCAGACTTGGCGGCAGCTGGTGATGGCGTGGCTCATAACTGCACAGAGGAAGCATATGCGCAGTACCTCGAGGAGGCGGAGCCTATTGCATCCAAGATGTCGGAGTTTGTCTCCTTAGAAGAGCTTTGAGCTTTTGTGTGTACTCTTGTATTTGTGTCGAGTACGTTGATACTTTTGAATATCAAGCCTTTAGATTTGTTGTTTGAAGTTTGTTGTCTTGCGAAGAGTAGTTTTACTCCATTTTATCCAACCCAAAGTGCTAGAGTCAGCTGGCCTTGACCCTCTAGGGGAGAAGCTTCGTCTCGCCCGACCTTGAGTCTTGGGGTCGGCTAAGCCTGACCCCTTCGAGGGTGAAAACTCCACCTCGCCCGACCCTGGGTCCTGGGGTCGGAGTAGTCCAAGCCCCCGAGATGTAGCCCATGCTTGGCTTGTAGTAGTCCCGAGTGTCGAGTAGTCGTAATGCTGTTGAGTACTCGTCTTTTGAGGGACATGGGTGTACTGTACTCCTTTGTCGTTTGTGGATGCACGGGTGTACTGCACTCTTTTGTCCATTGTGGCATAAGTGCTGTCACGTGGGCAGAGTCAGGAGTCGTCAAACTCATTGATCACGGGTGTATAGTAACTCTTGGGCAGGTGGTAGTTGTGGCTTTCGGCTATAAATAGGGCCATCTGGTGAGCAAACCAACTCAAGTTCCTGAGTAGCGATGGATTGCCTTCGGTTGCTTCTGTTTGAGTGTAGAGAGCCATCAAAGAGTGCACCGGTGCTAGAAGATTCCTCGTAGATTGAGGCCACCTTCCCTCCACAGACTCCTACGCTCGTAGGGATAGCCGTGATGCTAGAAGAATCCTCGTAGGAGGTTTCGTCGCACGCCTCATCTTGCAGCTCGTGATCCAGTGGGGTACGCGCTGGAACTCGCGAGTGATGGGTGATGAGTGCCGCGGTCTTTATTCCGCTCCGAGAGAGGTGGAGGTGCGGCCGTAGAGTAGATGGGCTCCGCAAGGCTAGCAAAAGAGCAGCCTTGGTTCCCTCTAGGCGCGTCGTGCCGGATTTGTCGTTGCCGCTATCAAGGCAGTGGCGATGCTAGAGTTCCTGGCATTGCCTTGGGTAGGGTACCTGGGCATGGCTGCATTTTGCGCAGCTTCCTTGCGTGTGGGCCCTTCCTCTTGTGGTCGGCAGTCCTGAGTAGCCTTGTGATATAGTAAAAGCCTGAGGCTTAAATGCAGCCCGCCAGTAGGCAGCTGCTTGTAGTCTTCATGTATTCCAAGTACATGTACTCGTATGTAACCTGATGTACTCTTGTTTCAGTAAAGATATTGATACGGAGATTTTGTACTAGGGCAATGATCCTCGTTGAGCTGAAAGCTCTTGTCGAGGCTGAGATATCTTGAAGTCGGTAGTCGGGCAGTTGGCCCGAGTAGTTGTCATGAGTTATTGCCTTGAAACGATTACTCGGGTGCTGCTATGGGTAATAGCGACAGAGATGTTCTATATTCCAGGAGTTTGGCACTTGTTCTCCTGAGAGCTCTTAGAGTCTGTAAGATCCGGGTCTCGTAACCTTTGATACGATGTAAGGACCTTCCCACGGTGAATTGAGTTTATGCAATCCTGACGTGTCTTGGATACGCTTAAGGACCATATCGCCCGAGTTGAAAGATTTTTCCTTAATGTTGCGGTCGTGGTAACGCCTTAAACCGTCAAGGTATCTGGCAGATTGCACTAGTGCTGCGCATCTTGTTTCTTCTAAACTGTCTATATCTGTTCGCCGTGTTTCTGTTGCAAGTTCTTCGTCGTATTGTTCAACGGATGGGGATTGCCACATGATGTCGGCGGGTAGTATGGCTTTCAAGCCATATACCAGAAAATAGGGTGATAGCCTTGTAGTTTTGCACGATTGGGTACGTAGGCCCCACAAGGCATTGGGTAACTCTTTGAGCCATCTGCCACCTTTGGTGTTGCCAACGTCATGTAGTCGTTTCTTCAGAGCGTCGAGTATCATGCCATTAGCACGCTCGACTTGTCTGTTGGCTCGCGGGTGAGCAACAGAGACATAGCGGACGTCGATGCCGCTGTTATCGCAATATTTCCAAAAGTCGTGATTATTGAAGTTTGACCCTAGGTCTGTGATAATCCTGTTGGGAAAACCGTAGCGGTGTACGATTTCGTCCAAGAAGTCGAGGACCCGATCTGCCTTGGGGCAAGTGATTGGTTTGAGCTCGATCCATTTGGTGAATTTGTCGATTGCCACGAGTACTCTGTTGAATCCTCCTGGTGCGGTTGGTAACGGACCTATCATGTCGATCCCCCAGCAGACAAATGGCCATGTTGGAGGTATTGTGACTAGCTTGTAGGCCGGTACATGTTGCTATTTTGTGAAGAATTGACAACCTTTGCATTTCTGAACTAGTTGTTTGGCATCGGCCAGAGCCATTGGCGAGTAGAAGCCTGCTCTGAAAGCCTTGCCAACTAGTGTCCTCGAAGAGGCGTGGTTGCCGTAGATTCCTCTATGAATCTCTTCTAGGATTTCTTGGCCATCTTCTCTGGTGACACACTTTATGAGTACTCCAGATGATGCACCTTTCCTGTAGAGCTTGTCTCTGACTAGAACGTAATTCTTTACTTGCCGGGAGATTTGCTCAGCTTTATTCTTGTCGGATGGTAACTGGTGATCTTTGATGTAGTCGATGAAGGGTGTCCTCCAGTCGACTTCTATCATCATGATTTCTCGAGAGACGTCAGTAGCCAAGACTACTGGTGGTGTGACTTGTTCAGGTATGGACGGCTTGCACAGTTCATGTACGAAAATTCCTGCTGGAACTTCTGCATGAATTGAGCCCATTTTGGATAAAACATCGGCGGCAACGTTGTTGTCACGGATGATGTGATGAAACTCCAAGCCTGAGAATTTATTTTCCAGTTTACGGACTTCTTTGAAATAAGCGTCCATGTTGTCCTTGTTCCGATCCCACTCGTCATTGACCTGGTTTATAACGACTAGAGAGTCGCCGTACACCAGTAGTCGTTAGATGCCGAGGGAGATTGCGAGGCGAAGGCCGTGTAGGAGTGCTTCATACTCGGCTTCATTATTAGATGCTTCCTAGAATATCTGCAGTACATACTTGAGTTGGTCTCCCTTGGGAGAGATGAGTAAGACGCCTGCGCCGGCTCCTTCAAGTTTGAGGGATCCGTCGAAGTACATTACCCGATGTTCTGGTCATTCGACTGGTGTTGGAACTTGATTTTCAGTCCACTCAGCTATGAAGTCGACCAAAGCCTGAGACTTGATGGCTGTCCTTGGCTTGAAGTTCAAAGTGAGAGCTCCAAGTTCAACTGCCCATTTGGAGATTCTGCCCGTGGCATCTCTGTTATGGAGAATTTCGCCGAGCGGGAAATCGGAGATGACTGTGATGTTGTGCTCTTGGAAGTAATGGCGCAGCTTCCGGGAGGTGAGCAGAATAGCGTATAAGAGCTTTTGTATCGGTGAATACCGAGTTTTGGAGTCCGAGAGTACTTCGCTGACGAAGTAGACAGGTCGTTGGACCTGTAAGCGTGGCCCGGTTCAGACCGTTCGACTACTATTGCCATGCTGACGACATGAGTAGTAGCGGAGATGTATAGGAGAAAGTCTTCATTCGGAGAGGGAGCGGTGAGTACAGGAGGCTTTGACAAAAAGTCTTTGAGTTGTGTTAATGCCTCATCTGCCTCTTCCGTCCATTTGAACTTGTCCTGGCGTTTGAGAAGCTTGAAGAAGGGTAGTCCCCGTTCTCCAAGTCTCGAGATGAACCGGTTGAGAGCGGCCATACAGCCTGTGAGTTTCTTCACATCCTTAATGCTGGCTGGTGCCTGCATGTTTGTGATGGCAGATATTTTTTCCGGGTTGGCCTCAATGCCGTGATGGCTAATGATGAACCCGAGTAGTTTACCGGAAGGTACTCCAAAGACGCACTTAGTAGGATTGAGTTTCCATCGGAAAGCGCAGAGACTAGAGAAAGTTTCTTCCAAGTCAGCAATGAGTTCCTCCCGGTTTCTTGTTTTGACGACGACGTCGTCAACATAAGCTTCGATATTGCGGTGAAGTTGCCTTTCGAAACACATCTGTATAGCCCTTTGATAAGTTGCTCCTGCATTTTTTAGTCCGAAGGACATTGTTTTGTAGCAGAAAGCTCCGAAGGGTGTAATGAACGCTGTTTTGGCTTGATCTTCTTCTTTGAGGCTTATCTGGTGATAGCCGGAGTAGCAGTCAAGAAAGCATAGCAAAGCGCACCCAGCAGTGGAGTCAACCACTTGATCGATCCTGGGTAGCCCAAAAGGATCTTTCGGGCAGTGTTTGTTGAGGTCGGCGTAGTCAACACACATTCTCCATTCATTGTTTTTCTTACGAACAAGCACAGGATTGTCGAGCCAGTCAGGATGAAAGACTTCTTTGATGAACCCTGTTGCGAGTAGCTTGGCTAACTCTTTTTTGATTGCTTCTCGTCTGTCCTGAGCGAACTGGCGCAGTCATTGCCGTTTTGGAGTAGCTTTGGGATCGACATTGAGAGAATGCTCGATCAGTTCCTTGGGCACACCTGGAACGTCAGCCGGCTTCCAAGCGAAGATATCATGGTTAGCCCGAAAGAAACTGACGAGCGCGAATTCCTATTTAGGATCTAGCCCTTTTCTGATCAGGGCTGTCTTGGAAGGATCACCGGTCTGGAGGTCGATTGATTTGAAGTCTTGCTCACTGGCGGGTTTCACCTTTGTGGACCCCGACTTGTTTTCCGGGATCTCTAGTTCGGTTGGATGGAGGTTCTTTGAAGCTGTGAAGACTTGCTGCATGGGACTAGGAGATTGAGTAGTCGCAGCAATTTCCACGGCTTCGGTGTCGCATTCGTAGGATCTCCAGAGATCTCCTCGTAGCGTGAGCTCCCCCTTGGGGCCTGGCATTTTGAGTACCAGGTAGACATAATGTGGTATGGACATGAACTTGGCGAGTGCTGGCCGTCCGAGTATAGCATGATAAGATGTCTCGAAGTCGGCGACCTTGAATCTGATGTACTCGGTGAGGTAATGTTCCTTAGTTCCGAAGGTGACCGGAAGGACAACTTGTCCTAGTGGTATAGTCGCGTTTCCAGGCACAATGTCGTAGAAAGGTGAATCCGTTGGGGTAAGCATTTCAGTGATGCCGAGGCACATCTTCCTTAATGTCTTGGCGAAGATAATGTTAAGGCCGCTTCCGCCGTCGATGAGTACTTTGGTTAACTTTGATCCTGCCACAACTGGATCCATGACTAGTGGGAAACGGCCTGGTTCTGAAAATTTTGTCCATTGATCTTTTCTGCTGAAAGAAATTGGAACTTCTAACCATTTTAACGGTGTGGGGTCCGTTGGCTCGATGGCCATGATCTCCTTGAGTACGAGTTTGTTGGCTCGCTTGGATGCAGTGCCTGGGATACCGCTGAAAATGACGTTGACGGTTTTTGAAGCTGTTTGGAAGTCGTCCTCCTCATCTTCATTGTTGCGGGCTTTATTTTTACCCTTATCTCTGTTCTTGGTGTACTCTTCAGGGGGTGGTGGTGCGGGTAAGTCTTGCATGACTCGACGCATGCTGTAGTAGTCTATCGCCGAGTGCTTGCTAGTCGGATGCCATGGGCACTGCCTTTTGTGTTGCTCTGTGAAGGTTGGCCCTTCGTCGTTTCTGCGGTGTCCATTTTTTCCAGAGCTGGTCATGGCGGCAATGGTGTTGTCGGGCTTCCTTTTGCCGAGTTCTATTTGGTTTATTGTTGTGGTTGTTGTCGCGTCCGTGGTTACGGTGGGAACCGAACCGTTCTCGCTCTTTGTCTTCTTCATCAACCCACTGTTGCATCATGACTTTGAGTTCTTTGACATCAGCTGGTCGTCGGCGACTGAAGTCTTGGTATGTTTGTCGATCATAGAGTCCATTTTGGAAGCACTCAATGATGTCTGTTTCAGAGATGTCAACTATGGTAGCCTTCTTTTCGAAGAACCATCGCAGATAGTTGCGTAAGGTCTCGCCATCTTTTTGCTTAATCTGTCTTAAGTCGATCTTGTTGCCTGGTCTAGCCATGGAGCCGGCGAAGTTGTTGGTGAAAGTCTTTGTCAAGTCTGCCCAAGAATCAATGGACTTGGGTTTGAGTGACTCGAGCCAGGTCAGTGGTGCGGGTTCCATGCATATGGGGAAATGGATGACTTTGGTGTCGTTATTGCCCCCGGCTACTTGGACGGCTAGCGAGTAACAGCGTAGCCATTGAATTGGGTCTTGCTTGCCGTCGTACTTGGTGATTCCGATTGGCTTGAATTTATCGGGTAATTTTGTTTTCATTACCCAATTTGTGAAAGCAGGAAAATGGTTGTAGCTGTCGACTTCTCGTTCGCGCCGACTATTGAGAATTTCTCGCAGATCACTGAAGTTGGACATTTCATGGATCTTCTGAGTAGGGCGGATGCTTTTAACCGAGTTGGTGCAGCTGACCTCACCAACATCCTTATGTCGAGTAGGAGCTTTATGCTTGCTTGGACCTTGGCTGTGTTGCCGAGGTTGGTTGACTGCATCATCATTTCGTGGGGCGGCATTTTTGTTTGCAGCTCCCCTGCTACCTTCTTGATGAGATGTGATACGAGGAATAGACGGGATTGGTGATTCTTTGTCGAGTAGCTTGTAAGCTTGCTCCGCGAGTTGTGCGATCAGTCCGTTGCCGCACTGCACAAGTTGAGCTGTGGCTGTGTTATCCTTATCCTGAAGCATCAATGTCATTAAAAGGTTGATTGAGGCGATAGCCGCGAGTGGAGTATTGTGCTCCTGAGCCTGGACTGCGTTGAAAGCCCTTTCAAGATTTGTAATGGGAATATTTGTAGCTATCAGCTGTCGTCGCTCAGCTCGAGTGGCATTGCGCGCCCTTCGTTGGTTGCGCTGCTCGGAGGTTTCACCGTGAGGGGCGTCAACTGTAGACTTATCTTCGGAGATGTTGTCGATTTGTGCTAATCGCCTGGGGGTTCTGTTCTGACTAGTACCCGGGTTATTATTCTGAGTAATAACAAGTATCTCCCTATCCGGGTAGTAGCTTCCGGAGCTTGATGTTGCAATCTCTGTGTAACTTTCCTCGCGGTTGGAAGTGAGTGGAACGCCTTCTTGATATGGTAGGTTGTCTAGATGGGCGACAAGGCGCGAGTCGTAGTCACGATCGAGAAGAGATGGTCGCAATCCCGGCCAGTGGACGAATCTGCCTTGTGATGTCGAAGTTATTACCAACCCTTGGGCTGGACCAGATAATGGTATCTCTGGTGAATAAGATGAGTCGAGGTCGACGTCTTCGTCATTCCCGAGTTCGACTCGGGTTCGAGCAAGAAAACTTTGGTGGACTTTGATTGCGTTGCAGAGTCCGTGCGGGAACCGCTTTGAAGTTGAAGCTGACTTGGACACTGGCTGGGACTGATTAGTCCGAGGCGAGTCCGACCCTGAGTCCTAGGGTCGGCTGAGCCCGACCCTTTGGGGGAGTAGCTCCGCTTTGTTCGACCCCAAGGGGTAAAACTCCGCCTCGCCCGACCCTGAGTCCTGGAGTCGGGTGCGCCCGACCCCTGAGCAGAGGGTTGGAGTAGTCCGAGGCGAAGTCGAATCCGACACGTAGTCGAACTCGAACTTGTCGACTTTGAAATCTTGGTTTTTTCTGATCGGATTTTCTAGTTTCTTCTCCTGAACGTCGACGATCTGGTGCCAGAACGATCCCGAGCCTTCGGCGACGCAAAGCCAGGATCCGAAAATGAAGGTGGCGCCGCTTTCGATGAAGAAAACGGGCCTGATGATGACCTTTGCCATTGAGTTCGCGCTGGGAAACTCGACGAGCGCCCCTACCTGGCGCGCCAGCTGTCGATGTTTTAGACCGGCAACCTGCCTAGGGGGTACCCTAGGCGGTCTTTTATGCAGTAAGGGTCGTCGAGAATCAAGGAATCAATGGTGACGCAAGGAACACGATTTAGACAGGTTCGGGCCGCTAGATCGCGTAATACCCTACGTCCTGTATGTTGATTTGTATTGAGGTATGTTGAGATGTGTATGTCTGTTGGGTCTTGTTCGAGGGGGGTGTCCCTGCCCGGCCTTATATACACGGGAGGGCAGGGTTACAAGTCTGAGTCCTAGTCGGGTACTATTACAGAGTTCTACTCGGTAATGGCCCGAGTAGTTTTCCATAAACATACAAGACTAGTCCGAGTAGGATACGCCCATCCTTGTTCTGATCTTGTCTGAGTACGTCCCTTGGTGGGCCGTCCAAGGCCTACTCGTGGACCTGGGGTGTATGCCCAACACCCACTGCCTGGAACAAGTACAACCCACGTACAGAATCAACCAATATGAGTAAACGCTCGCATGCGATCCACTCTGATAGCAAAACGACAAGGTACGCACAGCACTCTCATGCGTCCTCTCGAATACACTCGCAATAATGCAGGCACAAAGGACAAAGGCACAATACTCTCGTGCGTCCCCTCGGGTACGCTCGCAATAATGCAGAGAAAAAGGATGACTATTTCCTCTACGAGGCTATGAGTAGTAAGCTACCACAGACTACTCATCAACCAAGATCACAAGTCAAGTCAGCTATAAACAAATGCTCAACAAAGTAGTAAGAATCATCTTGGCTGCACTAGTCGGAAACTACTGTACAATATTTTAGTTCCTCCAAAAGATCATTGTTCAAAGATACAAAGTTTCAGGAATAGTTACAACCAATATAAACCCAGACAGCTACTGAAGGTTGATGAATTTGGCTACATCCTCGACTATGGGGTCCAATTCTTCCAAGTATTGCTGATAAGTTTCATCCGAGCAATCCACAGCAACACTCTCCGCCACTGGAGACAGGTCAGCCTTGGGATAGAAGGACTTGACGAATCCCAGTAGCTGCTTGGACTCTGACTTGGCCATACCTTGGACTAGGCTATTAATCTTTGCCAGTGCATCCTTGACCCTATCCAGCAGGGGACGAGGCTCTACGCCTTCCTTAGTGGGCTCCACCATGTCAGCCAGAGCTCATGCCGCATTGTCACACCCGATTTTAAGGACAAAATCGAGTGCATTAAATACATGTGCGCCAGGATCAAGTTACACACATGTACGACAATAGTGAATATCAAAGACAGTGTTAAATCGAATAAAGAGAGTATTAACCATTATTACATGACCGAAAGTCTCACATAAACCACAAAGTCTAATTATTACGCAGCGGAACTCCAAAGATGACGACGACTCCACAGGCAGCTGACTGAAGAAACGTACGCCTAGAACTCTTCAAAGTCGGGGTAGTACTCCTCTTCCCAACTAGCTTGGTCTGAACAGCGGTTTTGCAAGGGTGAGTACACTTATGGTTGGTACTCAACAAGTCATGGGAAATAGTGTAGTGTAAGGCTAATTCAAGGTATGGCTAAGGCATAAATAGCATTCGCTTTTAATTAAGTTGGTCAAGTTTTATTAGCAATTAACTAAGTATAAGTTAATACCACCCGAAATTAAACATGAACATAAAGTAAGCAACAAATGCATGAAATGATAACAAGTTTAATCCATCTTTCGATAATATTATCATGTGAGGGTCCAGGCCGCTCTTAACCGTGAGCACGGCTGATCGATCAGTTTAACACTCTGCAGAGGTGGCACATCTTTACCCACAAGTCGCGTAAAAGTTCAAAAGAACTTTGGACCCAACCATGCGGTGTTTGCAAGGCACCATACCACACTTCCGAGGTGTGATTGCATAGGGACGCTACGAGGCCTTTACAAAGATTCCTTAATCAGTGGTAACCCGCTAAGGTTTCGGTGTCTGGCGTGCACCACCCATCCCAGGTAAATGCAACGACTCAGTCCCCCCTCTTGCCTCATCACGAGTAAGGTCACCCCAGACTAGGGTTTCTAATTAATCAGCCAAGACCAGAGCCATTTAGTCTTGTGGTAGCACTGTTTTCCTGGGTGGTCGCTCCATGTTCCGATTAACAAATAATGATCTTGTCTTAATGAAAGGTATAACATAAGTAAAGCAAGATTGAGCACTGTGTGTAGTTAAACCACCAAGTACCAAGTAAGCATTAAGCATGAGCTACCCAACATAAAGTAAACCGGTTGGTCAAGGCAAAGGTAAATCAATCTAGGCGAACCTTAATTGGGACCCATCAATTTAATCCTAACATGTGCATAGCATAGATGTTAAGTACAAGAAAGTAAAGGTGTATAGGACAACAAGGTAGTGATCAAGGACACGACTTGCCTTCTTGGCCTTGCTCCTGCTGTTCGTACTCCTCGAAAGCTTGATCGGCAACTCCCTCGAACTGCGCGGCGTCTACACGCGTCACACGAGCACATACAAGCAAACATGGGCAAAAGTAAGAAAACAGTACACCAAGCATAGTTAAACAGAGAAAATAAGCTTGAAAAGATGATATACGCTTTAAAACGAACACGTGGATATAAAGAACGCGAAAAACGGAGTTAAGATGCAAAAGATATGATTAAAACAAGATCCAGGGACTTTTCTGTGAGAAAAACAAAACTTTCAGGGCCTATCCGCGAAAACCGAGGGCTTATACGTAATTATGCGTATAAACCGAGGGTCTGACGCGTAAAAACAACAAACCCGGATGGCGGGTTGATTTCTGGAAAGCTCAAGGGTTAAACCGAAAAAGGCGAGGGCAGATCTGTAAATATTTTTAACGCGATCTGGACCGCGGGTTGATTTGCGGAAAAGTCAGGGGCTCAAATGCAAAGACGGCGCGGCGCGGCTCGGTTGACCGGTACGCGGTCTGATTTGACTGGCCGTGAGCCGTCGGATCTTGATCGGACGGCCACGGTCGTCGATGACTCACGGGCGGCGGCGGAAACCGAACGGCGGCGGCGGCGAGCGGCGGCGCGCGACGGCGAGCGGCGGCGGGTCGCCGGAGTTGGGCGAAATAGCGCCACGGAGCACGGTTTAACTCGCGGGTTGCACCAAAAGAGAGAGGGAAGCACGGCGATCCCGTTTTGGGGGTCCTCGTCGACCGGAGCTCACCGACGGCGGCGGACGACGGCGAGGAAGCGGCGGCGGCGCGTGGAGCTTCGGGCGGCTAGGGTTTGGGAGCTGCGGGCGCTGGTGAAGGAGACCGGGAGGGGCGGCGGCTTATATAGGCGCTAGGGGATAGAGCGGCGCGGGTTCAAACTCCCGGAGGAGTCGGGGCGGAGGCGGACGGCTGCGGATAAGGCGCGCAGCGGTTGCGGAGTTCCGGCCGGATTCGACCGGAGGAGGAAGACGGCGGGTGGGGCCCACCCGTCAGCGACGCGGGCGGAGGCAGGCTGGAGCGGGGTCGTGGGCCGGCGCGCTCGTGGGCCGCGAGGCGCGGGCGAGCGGCGAGCCGGGGCGGAGCGATGGGCCGGCGCGCGGTGCGCGGGCCGCGCGGAGGAGCGGACGGAGGAGCTGGCCGAGCGGAGGAGGAGGTGGGGTGTTGGGCCGGCAGGAGGAAAAGAGAAGGGGGCCGGCGGCGGATTTGCGGGCCGGTGGAGCTGCAGCTGGGCCGGAGAAGAAAAAGAAAAGGAGGGAGAAGGAGATTTCGGCCCAGGGAAAGAAGAAGAAGAAAGAAAAAGAAAGAAAAAGAAAAGGGCTTTGGAATTTGAATTTAAATCCGAAAATTCAAACTTTTATCAAACTCAAGCAATCAAAATTAATGCACCAGCATGAATGCACCAATAATTCCTATGATGAATTAATTGAATTAAGGAAAATGAAATTAAATGCCTAAAATTTAAATAACACCTTAATTTGAGCAAATTTTAATGAGTTTGAATTATTGAAATTTTGGGTGTTACACGCATCAGACCACTCCTGGAGAAGTTCTTGTTGCGCAGAGTAGTCATGGCCCCAACTAGGCCAATATCACCATCTCAATGCATTTTAGATTCCTTCTCCAGATCTTGCTCTGTTTTCTCCAACCGACTTTTGAGCTCTTCATGCTCCTCTGTCAGCCTAGAGAAGGCATTTTGCCAGTCAGTGATTGTGTTCTTCAACACAGTCTCCCAACTTTTCAACTCTACAAAACAAGCAATGGGTAGTCAGAGGACAGACCACATACAATAGACAACTCAAAGACTGCGTGCACGAGTACTCACCTTCAACTTTATGATGCAAGGATTTGTTGCACGCAACGATGCAGTTCTTCTCTCCTTCAAACTCCTGCCGCTCCACTTGGAATGATGCAACGGCGTTATCATATTGCTCCAGAAGTTGGGCAGTCCGACGACGCTTCTTGCTAATTTCCTTCTCTAGAAGCACAATGTGATGCGCAGCCTCGCTTTGCTCCCGTAGAAGTTGGACATTTTTGTGAGACTTCTCAAACAAATCCTGAGTACAGAAACATCAGCACTCCCAACAGAAAACTAGTCACTCAAATCAAGCAAGAAGATTACAAGAGCTGAACTCACCTTAGTATACGCCACGACATGCTGATTCATCTCCAAGATGGAAGATATGGGCTGCGGCTCCAATAGGGGGCTCTCAAAAGCCTCAATTTCCCTCCACGGCAACGGATACTCAGCCGCTGAACTAGTCTTCGTGGTGGGCACCAAGCCTAGTTCCTGACTTGAAGGACTGGAAAGGCGACCAGAGGGGGGGGGGGTGAATGGGAGCCGATTCAAATTTTCTCCAAGAACTTTGGCTAAAATCCCACAACCCTTTCTTCTAGCAAAATCAAGTCCACTTAGCTATGCACGAGCTAATGGACCTAGGAATGATGTTAGGAACCTAAAATGACAATAGCGGAAGCAAGAAAGAGTCCAAATGAGTGTTGGAAGAAGGACTTTGAAAAACAACACCACAGTGCGGAAAAATCCGGACAATCCTTCGGAAAATTCCGGATTTTCGGAGATTTCCAGAGAAACCTTACGAAACTTCCGGAGGTCCGGAAATTTCCAGAATTACTTCCAGAATATTCCGGAATCCTAGATTTCAGCCTTCGTGAGGAGAGAAGAAAAATTGGAAACTCAACCAATAGACCTCCAAAAATCACGAAATTTAAACCATAGCATCACAACAACATCCAAAGGTGTTCTCAAAGTTTCAAGTCAAAAAGCTCATGAATTGGTCACAAGATTCCATGGATTTGGAGAAGAGCACAAGAAGGAGATTTTCGGGAAATCTCAAAATCCGAGGTTCTCGTGCATAGGTTTGCTAGGAGATCATCCTAGATGTTCTCGCACATGTCCTAGCACCAATTTTCCACAAGAAAAACACCCCAAAATGCTGCCAATCGTGAGATCAAAAAATTCACCGAAAAATGCTTCGAAAATAGGAAAAAAGATAAATTTTAGATCTTGAGAAGGAGAAGCAATTGAGCACGAAATTTATTCTTGGATTACTTCACCATGTCCGATTACAAGCCACTTCTAAGCACAATCCAAGCTAGGATGGCAAAAAGATCAACATAAAGATCCCTCCTCTCTCCCCTCTCCTCTCACCCAAAGCTCTCACAAAAAAATAAGTAGCAACCACCAAAACAAGCCCAAGGGATTACTGCCCCAACAACCTCCCCTCGTATATATAGACATTTGGCAAATGTCCAAAATACCCTTACATTATGCACACAACCCAAATACCCCCCAGGGGTAAAGTCGTCCAACTTTTTCTTCGTTCATCGGACGGACCCGGTGCCTTCACGACTTCGCTTTGCCTAGACGCAAGCTTCGCGATGGTACCATGCGTCCTCCGACTCGACGCCGTCCGGCCGCACCGAACTCGCCCCCAGTTTTGAGGCCCAAACCGGCAAACCTGCCTGCGCGGTGGTTTTGAGGCCCAAACCACCAAACCCTCGGCACACCCACCTGGTGTGACTCACCCTGGTTTTGAGGTCAAACCGGTCAAACCCTCTGCACACCCTCCTGGCGTGACTCACCCTCGGTTTTGAGGTCAAACCAATCAAACCCTCTTGCACGCACCGCAAGGTGTGACTCACAGATGTCGACGCGTGTCCAGCCTCTGCCAAACCTTCGACGCCTTCAAGTCTTTCACTCCCGACTCCCGGGCCGCCTACTCGACTCGCCTCCATCCCGCTTAACTTGACCGACGCCGTCTCCATCCCGTCCATGTACTCTTGCTCTTCTGTGGACCATGTGGATCGCCCATGACGCCATCCGGACTCCTTGGGTCCCTTAGTCCAAGCATACTCGTGTCCACCCTTCACTGCCCTAGCTCATCGGCATGGACCTTTCGCGCTTGACCTTCACCTCATGCCGTCGACTGCCATGTTGCATCCTACACATGCACATCACAAGCCAAGAGACACAAGACACAAGATATGTCTTGTACAAACACCGCAACACAACACATCCGGTTAGCCGTTAGCATAATCGTGCACATATGAAACATTGACTCAACCGGTAAAGCCTCAAATCATCTTGTCAATCACTCATCACACATAGACCAAGGCAGATCTCAACTTGGTCTCTCAATGTCCCTCTTGTTAAGTGAATGACAAAAGATGATTTGAAAGCAAAGGATAACTCATTCAAGTGCCCAAATGCCAAGTAAAGCAAACACAAGGCAACTTGATTTGAGAAAGGATCATGCAAGCTCCAAACAAAAACTCTAGATTGCATCAAAGCCATTTTTCAATCTCCCCTTTGATGAATCCCACAAGACAACCAAAAAGTCAAGCGAAAGATACAAGAGCTTCATGAATCCCAAAACGTCGTCAAATCCATTTCAACATTTGTCAAACGCTCATCACTATAAAATCAAGGTTCATATCAACTTGATTTTCTCAATCTCCCCCTTGATGAGTATGTTGACAACATTCAAGCACAAAGAAATGGTTTGAGAGGTAAAAGCCGAAAATCTCATCCAAGTGATCAAAAACCAAGTAAAGGCAAAGATTAAAGTCACAAGGCATGAGAAGCATCACAAAGGCCAAATCAACTTGGAAAAGTCTCGGTCCCCAAAGACATGGGCAACGGCTCAACACAACTGAGACAAAGAACACATGATTCCTCATGAAGAAGCAGAAAGAGCTCAACACCAATCATGTGAAGATCGAAAGCACATGATCCCTCAAGAAGAGGCAGAAAGGGCTCAACACCAATCATGTGACGATCGAAAGCTCAAATCAAATGCCGGTTCCTCAAGAAGAGGTAAAAGCTCAACACAACCGGCAAAAAAAAGCAAAAGAGAGCACAAAACTAGCACAAAGCTCAGAAGCTGCCACTAAACACAAGCAACATAGCAAAAGAGCACATAAAGCTCACAGGCTCCCCCTAAAAATATGCCACAATGAAATGCATGCACAAGAGCAAAAGAATGCATACTCCCCCTCAAATGCAAAACTCCCCATTAAATGCAAGACTCCCCCTTAAATGCAAACAAAAGATACGCATGGGAGCACAAATTGGATGCCATGAGGTGTACAACCTACCAAACTTCTCAAATATATCACAAAGTACTTACAAAGGCTACAAGTGATATAATGCACAAGCAAGTAGATAATAAAGTGTAATTGCATTGTCATCAAGAGGATATTATGATATAAGAAAAACACGAAGCAAGCTGACTGGTTTTGCAGTTTATAAAAGTATCACCACATGAGCAAGCTCGTAGTCATGAATCAGTCAAGCAAGAATTAAACTAGGCCATCAAAGCTCATACAAGGAAGATACGTTCTCAACAAGAGATCATTGCAAATACCCGCATTTGCATCACAAGTCATGTCAAGGCTTGTTGAAACCATGTGCCTACTTCTTTTGGCAGACATCATGTAACAACTAAGCAAGCAAGGATATCAATATTAAGCACAATAACTTGGTGAATTACTAAATTATTTTTTATCGTCATTTTTTATCATTCACTTTAAACAAGTTACATGAAGTGCCTTTGCAGCATAAAGAAGCCATGCTTCCCCAAGGAATGCATCATGGGCTAAACATTTGCACTGATACCTAGATCTTTGATCCAATTGAAAAGAACATGAATTCCAAGTAGAAGCTAAACATGGAGCCAGCATTCAAGCAAGAACAATGCATACATAGGTAGCTAGTCATGGGTGATAAACATTTCAGAATTCATTATTCAAGATTAACATTTGATTCACAAAAGCATTTATCTCAACATGATTATGTGACAATATCATCAAGAGCATATGCTGCACATTGCGACATAATCACCAACCAATGCACTAGCTCACAAATAGCATAAGAAAATGCTAAGGATATATAGGAGAAGCTCATCTAGTGCAAAGTGTACAAGGTCCAATATGGTACAAATGCAATACAATGTTAAAAGAGACGGGGTTCGACTCAAATCAAGAAATCTCATGAGGGGTCAAACCAATCTAGGAAAAGCTCTGTGGCAAAAGAAGAACTGCCAAGGATCCCAATTGAGTACCATAGAAAAGATATCAATTGAAGGATCAAAAATTGATATCACTTGAAGAAAATGAAATCCAATTGAAAGATCAAATATGATACCAATTAAAAGATCAAAAGTGGATATCAAAAACCAAATTAAGTCCTTGGTCCAAACTCCCCCTCGAATGAAGCCGAACTCTCCCTCAACCAAAGACACCTAGCAAAGAAAAGCTAGAAAAAGAAGGGGCAAAAGAAAAGCTCTAACTCCAATAAAAAAGAAGAGAAAATGCAACCCAAAGACAAGGCAAGCCCAAGAGCAAGATAAACCTCAATTCATGTCACACATTGCAATGATGATACCAATGAGAGGAATTAAAGCATTGCAACATGATTCTACATTTATGAATAAAAGATTGGGCAAACAATCATGTCAACAAGGTGCAAAGGATTATACAAAGATACTAAGCTAAAATGATACCAAATGAACAATATGCCATACCCAATATAAAGACTAGCATGGCACGATGTTCATGTGGATCATCCACCAAAATATATCACAAAGATAGCATGATAAGATATACATGAAGATCACACATGATAATATGAAAAGGTGGCTAGCCTACCATGTTATATTCACAGCATGATACAAGGATAAAACATGCAAATAGTATACAAGTGAGCACAAGAGTATGGAAGGGAAAGCTCACTATACAAGTGTACAAAGGCCTCTTGAGGGCCATCCAAACGGTGTGGAGAACCATCAAGTCTTGATCACCTCAGGCAAAAGATCAAGTCACTTTGAGCTCATGTTCTCCACCCGCATCCCCGTATCTACACATGAGGGGACAAAGAAGACCGAGAGTCTTGGATCCCAAAGGGTTAGCAAGCATATACTTGGGAATCCAAAACTTAATCACACGGGTAAAAGATGCACTCAACTTATCATGTGGGTTAGCATGATGCAAATGCCGGTTCAAATGAGATGATTTTGAAACACCCTTGGAATCATGCCTCATAGAAGCAACTCGAGAAGAAGAACGAGTGCTACCACTAGCAAAAAGATAATGATCCCCCAGGGTCTTAAGAGAAGAACCAACACAAGCACCCTAAGAACCATGTCGTGGATCAACATAAGAATAACTAGAAGCATGTCCATGACCATGACCTAACTCACTAGAAAAGGAGTCATAAAACCCATCAATGAAATGTGGCTTATTACTAGGCTCACAAGTGCTCATGCCATGAGACGGGTCATGAACAACCAAAGGCCTAGAAACACGAGTTCGCCGCATTTGTGTTGCACGACGATAGTAAAAGCTCTCTTGATGCCCATCTTTCTCACAATAAGAGCAATGGTACAACAGCCTTTTAGTAGGCACGGTCCGAGAGGACGAATCATCATTCTCATTCAAGTGAGAAGTCCCTTGGGACTTAGAGCAAGAAGCATCAACAACACCATTTGATTTGGTGCCCACATTAGATTCACATGTGCCATGGGAAAGGCTACGTGGCTTCCTAAAACCTTTGGCACGCACACATTGCTCGTGCTTGACACGACGAAAGCAAAACTCAATGGTATGCCCATCTTTCTTACAAAAGGTGCAATGGAACTTTGGTTTGGGAGTATGAGTTCCAAAAATGTAAGAAGCACCCTTGCCACTTGAATTATCTTGGGCAATACCGGAAGAAGCAGCTTAGGAATAGCTATAAAAGAGCTATCCAAAGCACTAGCACAAGTACTACCGTCCAAAGACTCACGCTCAACAGAAGAAGCCAACTCCGGTTGAGAACAAGCAATTTTGGAAACACCAACATCGGAGTGACAAGAATTGCGAGAATCAAAAGACTTAGCATAAAGACTCTTGCATCTTGTGGCAAAAACCTCATTTTCATGTTTGAGTTGATCACAAGTACCACATGGAGCATTTCTCAAATTATCCATATCCTTTTCAATGCACTTAGCATATGTGGTATGTAAGAGTTCATTTTCTTTCTCAAGGTTGGCACTCTCTCATTGTGCTCAACCAACTAGGCGCTCATATCATCGCACATTTGCTTCAAAGCCAAAACTTCACTTTCCAATTCAATGCATGATGTGCAAATAAGACCGCATGAAGAAATATCATCATTCACATCAAGCAAAGCATCATGATTATCAAAAGAAGTAAGACAAGCATCATCATCAAGAACCAAAGAGCACATGCTACAAGGCATAGACTTCATTTCACAAATTTCAGCCCTAGCATGCTCAAGTTGTTCAACACATGTGGTGTGAGTCAATTTTAATTCATTAATTTCAGCAGACAAAGACTCACATGAAACACATGGTAAAGAAGCCTTCGACTTCAACAAAGAGATTTCATCTCTAGCTTTATCAAGATCATTATTTAAAGCAACACATGAATTACATGGTAGAGAGGCATTAGATTTCAACATTTCATTTTTAGATTTTAAGCAATCAAGAGAAGAGTTCAATTCATCATTCTTTCTAAGCAAGGCATCACAAGAACTGCAAGGATTTAAAGCATGTGACTTCCAATGAGCAATTCCACATTTGAATCTAGCAAGAGAACGTTTCATCTTCTCATTCTTCCCATGCAAAGCATCACAAAGCTCTATGTTTCTCTCATTTTCATCTTCAGAAACATCAACACGATTGCATAGCACCATGATGCATTTTGCAAGCGTACCTCGGCTCATGTCTCTTAGCCCACGGTAGAACTCGCCCTTTGTGAGATCACCATCCTAGTAGTTCTCGAGGAGATCCATCACTGCCTCCACTTTTAGTTCCAACTCAATCTCCGAAGTCCTCCTACCTGAGGACAATGAAACACAAGAAGAAGAGCTTGGTGCCATAGCTCAAAGCACCGGTTAGGATTAGCCGAAAGCAAGCTCAACTCTCGAAAACCAAATCCGCAAGCAAAAATACCCTTTACCTTGTCGCCTCATGGATCACAAAGCCAATTAAGATTGTGTGATCCTTAACCAAGCTCTGATACCAATTGAAGAGTCAGAAAGGTGACAAGAGGGGTGGGGGGATGAATGGGAGCTGATTCAAATTTCTCCAAGAACTTCGGCTAAAATCCCACAACCCTTTCTTCTAGCATAGTCAAGTTCACTTAGCTGTGCACAAGCTAATGGACCTAGAAATGATGCTAGGAACCCAAAATGACAATAGCGGAAGCAAGAAAGAGTCCAAATGAGTCTTGGAAGAAGAACTTTGAAAAACAACACCACAGTGTGGAAAAATCTGGACAAACTTTCGGAAAATTCCGGATTTACGGAGATTTTCGGAGAAACCTTGCAGAGGTCCGGAAGTTTCCGGAATTACTTCTGGAATATTCAGGAATCCAAGATTTTAGCCTTCGTGAGGAGAGAAGATAGATCCGAAACCTGACCAAATGACCGCCAAAAATCACGAAAATTGAACCATAGCATCACAACAACATTCCAAAGGTGTTCTCAAAGTTGCCTACATGGTGGTTTTGAGGCCCGAACCACCAAACCCTCTGCACACCCATCTAGCATGACTCACACCCGCTTTTGAGGTCAAATCGGTCAAACCCTCTGCACGCCCTCCTGGTATGACTCACCACCTATTTTTGAGGTCAAACTGGTGAAACCCTCTTGCACGCCCCGCAAGGTGTGACTCACTAATGTCGACGTGTGTCTGGCCTCCGCCAAGCCTTTGACGCCTCCAAGTCTTTCACTCCCGGCTCCCGGGCCACCTACTCAACTCGCCTCCGTCCTACTTGACTCGACCGACACCGTCTCTATCCCGTCTGTGTACTCTTGCTCTTCCGTGCACCATGTGGATCGCCCATGACTCCGCCCGGACTCCTCGGGTCCCTCAGTCCAAGCCTACTCGTGTCCACCCTTCACAGCCCTAGTTCATCGGCATGGACCTTTCGCGCTTGACCTTCACCTCATACCGTCGACCGTCATGTCACATCGTACACCTGCACATCACAAGCCAAGAGACACAACACAAAAGATATGTCTTGTACAAACACCGCAACACAACACATCCGGTTAGCCGTTAGCATAATCATGCACATATGAAACATTGACTCAACCGGTAAAGATTCAAATCATCTTGTCAATCACCCATCACACATAGACCAAGGCACATCTCAACTTGGTCTCTCACGACTAAATGACGGCCCTACCTCCAACGACGTCCCTGTAGCTGTCGTAACAGATCTAAGGGCACTCGTGACCTTGAGCTTGGGGGATTCAGTATCTGCAGAGTTGAGAGGAATGGCACCCAAGACATTCATTGCAAATGGTTCTTCAACTAATACAGCCTTAGGCAGTGGTCTGGGGGCAGTAGTCTGGGCAGCTGCCGGTGCTGCGTCCTAGAGAGAACCAATCACATCTTGCAGCAACGCGGCCGCCAATGATGTAGCATCTTCCCCAACCGCCAGAGCTAAGTTCTTCTCTGATTCAATGACAGGCACGGGGGCTGGGTTCGTAGTTGAGTGGTTTTCATCATCAACTGCTAGACCTGGGCCTGCCGCACCAAGGTCAACACTTGAAGATGACCTACATACAACAAAGCATCAAAAACAGAGAGTAACTACTGGATACAAATTCAATGCTCAAATTACAGTGATAGGGTACTCACCTGGTCGATCGACGAGGCACCAAAGGAGCTTTTCTTCACCAAACGCATTGGCAAGGTACTAAGAATTGGCATACTTGGAGCTCCAGGATTGTCGCCAATACCTGCAGCAATTACTTGGGCAATGGCAGCCACGCGATTGCCACTGGTGTCCATGGTTCTCCGCCGTCGGAAATTTCGGACAGAGTAGCATCAAATACAGCCTTCGGTGTCTTGACTGCTTCACTCATGTCCGTCTCTGTTGAACCGGCTACACCGCCAGCATTCACCGCTGGCTCCAAAGTCACACGTGGAGTAGTTACCTCCAGAGCCATGGTCACATCACTGGTGGCCGTGTCCACTGCATTAGTTCCCTCAATGACAGCTGTTTCTGCAACTTCGCCGGCACTATTGGTAGCTGTCTCCATGACATTAACATCATCAGCAGCAACCGCCCCTACGGTCTCGACTACTTCACTAGTAGTCTGCAGAAGAAAGAACTCAAAGATTAGTGGTCAAAACTACACAAAACAAGTACAATAGTACTCGCACCTCAAGGCCTTGCCCGTCTGCAAAAGTTATTACCGACGGGGGCACATCATGAATGCGAAGATCGCGCCTCGTGCACCTCTTGGGCATAGCAGTTTGCTACTTCTTTGGCAGTGGCACCAAATCGGCATCTACATCATTACCGGCCCGGCATCTCAGTTCGACAGAATAAGACTTATCTTGTTTTGAGACGCGCGGCTGCAATAAAAATAAACCCTCACCATCAGAATGAGAGCTGTCAATGGGATTAGTCTCTTCATCCCCCCTCTCCTCCCCTTCCTCTTTTGAGGAAACCCCAGGCAATTGCAGTGAATACACTGGCATTGCGTTCTTCACGACATCTGCACCAGGAGGAGGAGGAGGCGAATAATACACGAGTACATCTGCCTGCACAAGAAGAAACAAGTTGGAAAACAACAGATCAAAACAATACAAGTACTCGAAGTAGAACACTAACAAATACTTACTTCATTCGGTTTGTCAAACTCTTCAACTGCTCCAGGTTCAGCCTCAAGTTCTTTGGACATCCGGCGCAGTCGGGCTCCAACCTCTCCATAAGAGATATCATTAGATGACATCTGCGAGGAATCGTCGAGCCCAGAGTACCCGTATGCTGGAGTTTGCCGAAACTACAATGGCTGCAGTCGTCTTTTCAGAAAGCTAGCAGCAATCTTGTTCAATGCAGCAATCTTGTTCAACAGATCGGGTAATTGAATACTTTCAGCAGTTGTTGGTTCATCAAGCCATCAGCGTCTGTACTTTGGATGATGTCCAGTAATCTTGGGTAGAGACGGCCTGTGATCTTCAATATAAAACTATGTCTCCTTCGAACTGCCATGAGATTCCACTAGCTCATACTCCAAATACAGATTCGAGTACTGCTCACGGATTTGGAAGCTGGCACCTCCAATAACCTGCATATTCTCATGACTAAGCTGCGGCTTCAGATGAAAGATCTTACGGAAAAGACCGAAATGAGGTAGAATCCCCAGAAACGATTCGCACAAGTGAACAAACATGGAGATATGCAAGATGCTATTAGGATTGAGATGGACGAGTTGCAATGAATAGTACTTCAAGATGCCCCAGAAGAAGTCAGAAGTTGGAATAGGAAGCCCACACTCCACAAACCGAGCAAATATTACCGTCTCATTGGGGTGCACTTCAAACATCCAAGCATTGCCACAAGAGGACCTCCAGCCCATGACCGCCTGCTCCTGTAACAGCTTAGCATGCACTAGCTCTTGGATCTCCACGTCCTTCATGGTGGATTTCCAAGCCATCGCCTGATTGGGTGGCGCAGTCTGGTTGGTCTCCCCACACTTCAGTGCTGGCAGCTCGGGTCCTTCCCCTTCCGGGAAGTTCCCCTCAGGGAACCCTCCTTGGGTGCCTTCTTGGCATCCTCCTTGGACCCCTTCTTCGGACCTTCAACCTTTCTCCCCATTCTGATTGTTGCTTTGCACTTCACTCGCATGCACTCGTGAATCAAGATGAGATCATGGCGGCACTGAGAGCTAGGGTTTTTCAGCCAAATAACAGATACAAAATGGTAGCGTAAAGGGCAAGGGTAACTCCCAGTAACTTTTATAACCATGGCGGAGTCTCCGGGGTAACGGCCCGATATTTTCGCTAATCAATGGCAATTAAGGCCTTATCCATGCAAGATAGGTTTTTTTTCCAAAAAAACAGAAGCTGAAAGGTCACTGTAACATATTAGAGGACCCATATACCTCCCGAAATCAGTCGGGTAACGTTCCGGGGCTGTGTATACCATGCCCATTGGATAAAATTTCTTTTCTTTCAAAGATCGAGACAAATATGGAACAAAAGCAGATTGACCCTCAGCGTGACTCTTCGATTCAACCTAAGGGTCAGGGGCTACTCCATATGGAGTGCGATTTTCATTGCACTTCCATTTAAAAATTTCAAGACAAACTACTCAAAAGCCACGTAGGATGAGGCTAGAGTACCTTCTAGCCGCATGACAGCACTCAAGTACTCGAAGGACTCAGCTTTGATAGAAGAACTCAAAGAGCAACAAGAACTAGTCGAGCAAACATCTACGAGTACTCAAGGTTGTTGTATTTGTCTACAAAGTACTCGGGAGCTTGTTGGCCATACACCTATGGGCCCACCAAAAGACCTGTACAAACCCACACCAGGAGACATACACGAATCGTATCAAAATATGGAGAATACGGTAATGGATGGCGTAGTCTACGTGGACTCCAGGGGACTAGTCGAAGACATGGAAACTACTCCTCCGAGTTAGAGTAGAACTCTCTAGTTGAATTCGACTAGTACTCCTGTACCACAACTACCCGGTAACCCTATGTTGAAACTGTTTTTTGACATGTCTCAAAACTGGCGTCAAAAGAAAGTAGAGATGCTGATGCATGACAGAAGGGCAACGGCTAGTGAAAACGGCGAATAGAGTCGCAAAGGTTTAGCCGATGAAAGGTGACGGAGACCTAGCTGATAGAGTCACAAAGGTTCAGCAGATGAAAGGTGACGGAGACCCAGCCAATGAGGATGGGAGGTGTCAGCCGATGAAGGGTGATGGGGACCCAGCCGATGCGAGCAAGAGGATTCCAGCCGATCGGAGATATTGGGTTCGACCATTAAAAGGCAAGAGAGTCTTGATCGGCAAAGATATTGCGAGACAATGGATGTAGAGTTGGTCGAGGGAGGCCAAATTTGTTTCTGACTCTTGTATGAGTCGTTTTATTTAGAAAAGTTTGTTTCTTTAGTTATAGATATTGTTGGCGCTAGAAATCGGCCGATCGAATCTCTAGCATCGGACACACGACCCGGGAGAATCTGCTTAACTCCTGTTCGGGTGATCGCCCTGGTGCGGTTCGCGCGGCGTGCTAGCCAATCTGACCTGTTGATTGGCAAGGAAAGAAACGTGTCAGATCCCAGAGGTTGCGATCAGCTAAGGTTCCAATCTCGAGAAAGCTTATCAGCGAATCGGCCGATTTGCTGTAATAAAGAAATCGGCTATAATGCAGCCGACTACCGAGCAACGTTGGTAAAGAAAACTGCTAGAATGATCTAAACAACGTTACAGTAACAACACTAGGAATAGATCTGAATCGGCTATGCAGAAAGCAATAGATTAAGTAACGAAATACAAGAAAGCCGAAAGTTCCAATTTCTAGCTGGATAACTGGTGATAAAACTAGAACAACAGGCAGAACCTAGAATTCTAGTAAATATCGATAACTAGTGAATAAATCTAAACGAAACAACAGCGATGCGCCCGAAGTTAAAGCTTAGATATTACTCGATAAGCGGAACTTACAGAATCGGCCGGAGATCAAGTTGATGCAGCCCCGCCAACCCGTACGAACTCGTGAAAAGAAGAAAAGTATTCGTGCAGTCGCCTGCTCGAAAGTAAAGTATGAGGAAATAGTATGTTGTTGTATTGATTTGATGATCATTACAGATCTATGAAGGTGGCTATTTATAGCCTGTTACAACTAATTTCTTAACCGACTAGGACTCTATCTCTAATTTTAAATGAAAACAAATATTTACAAGTGTGATTCGTACTGGAGTTGATCATCGCGCTGCCATGGGCTGACTCCCTCTTTATCTTCATAGTTCACTTTAAGCCCATACCGGCCCAATTGCTCCAGCCTCCCAATCGGCCGATTTCCACCAACTCCATCCGCGGAAACACTGCAGCACCAATCGGCCGATCCTCAACTGTAGCACCAATCGACCGATTTCCAATCGTGACCTCTGTGTCTTGCCGCATCTCCTGATTTCTTCCTTTCTTAACGCCGATTTCACACGTGTCAAAATCTGGCGTCAACACATGCCCCCCAGTTTCGGAGTAAAACATAGCCTTTACTTCGAAATTCTTTTCAACTTCCCTTCCGAAACAAACGCATTGAAAATATCCTTCCGTTTCGCGGTCTCCAGCCTGATGATTACAATCTTTTCGAAACGGGCGCCCACGACAACCACTCCTCCTGAAAAAATCGAAACACCGGTGCGGTAAAAATTCCACTTTTACCCCTTCTCAGACCACCTTTAAATATCAGCACGTCCCGTACTCCTCCTCACGAGCTCACGTCTTCCTTATTTAGCGCACTGACCTTCTTCTTCCTCCGGCGCCTTAGCCTCCAGATTTTCCCCGGCATCTCCTTCCATCTACACTCCACCCTATTTCTCCAATGGCGGCACCCTTAGGCACCTCACCAACACCCGAAGCTCCGGAGATGGCTCTACCAGCAGGAGTTCCAGTGGCAACGGCGGCTGCTCCATCGGCGGGAGAAGGAGCTCCATCGGCGGGAGTTGAGGCTTCGACCGAAGTCCCATCAGCGGCTTCAGCATCCGCAGCTCTACCGGCGATCCCACCAACTACGATGAGCTTCATCCTGGAGGTCATTACCGAAACTCTCCTTTCTTTAATAATAATGCATTTACTTTAGATCCGTTCTTACTTCCGCACCCCTTTTTTTCTGTTTTAGGCGGTTAGGCATCAGATTACCATTCGTCTCACAGAAACTCCCGGCCTTATCTGTCTTGGTCCCATGGGAAACCCAGATCCAACTGACCTAATCAATTTGGAAACCCATAGGATCCCTTTCAAGCAATCAACCATGGACCTAGATCACTGGTCAAGTACCTTTAGGTCATGGCCGAATGAAACCCCCGGCTGGAGAGAATGGTACCAACGGATAGCCGCCTCCAAGAGAGTCCAATGGGACGAGCACAAAATTGGCCAGTGCATTGATCTATCTTTATCCCAAATGGAAAGGAACGAGCCCTTAGTGATACCAGCCTCCTATTTTTGGTCTGATGCCCTCAACGCATTCCTCTTCGGACACGGGCCTATGACTCCCACCTTGGCCGATGTGGTCATGTTGACCGGCCTTGACATCTCCTCTCCAGATACCCCTTTTCGTCTTCTAGCCAAGACATCTCATCGGCTGGATACAAAAGGAATCGGCGGATGGAAGGGATTCGTCAGATGCAACAGAAGGGCCGGAACAGTCGAAAATAGAGAGCATGCGGCCTTCCTGATGATGTGGCTAGAGAAACATTTTTTCTGTGGGAGAGCAGCCGGTCCATCTACCAATACGCAGGCTCTGGCTGAGGCACTATCGATAGGGGCCTCTGTTCCCCTTGGAAAGCACTTATTGGGATCAGCCTACCATATGCTGCACTAGATCGGCGTCAAACTGTCCCAAGGAGAGCCGATTGGAAACCCAGGTGGACCCTGGTGGTTCATCAATTTGTGGCTTAATCTGTACATGAGCAAGATCTCCCAGCAACGAGTGGAGCACATGACGTTCCCCAATATTGAATCGGCAGAAAATCCCACTGTCCGACGCCGATGTACGTCCTTTGGCGAAGCAGCATCGGCCTTTTCTGGTTGTTCATATTCTGCTACCAAGGTGGCCTAATATTTTAGATGCTTCTCTAATGGCTTCAGCGAAGATGCAACCAGCTGGTTCCCTTATCAGAGGGAGGATCCAATCTTTGAACTCCCTTCTTGTTTCGACTTAGCCACTGGCAAATTCGATGAAGACCTCACAGATGAATTAATCAAGCCAGGGGTCTTATCGGCAAACTTCTTCTCGGGGAAAGACGCCCCTACTTACGAGTTTTACAACCCGTCCGTTGCAGCACGGCAATTCGGCCTGGGTCAACTGCCGATTTACGCATACTTCGCCGGCCGAGCAAAGTTCAGAGACGAACTTACCAAGGGTCTTGACTACAGCCGACTGCGTGATCGGATCCCAGATTCCAGCACCATAGATCTGACCGGTTGGATAGTAGCTCCTTTTGCCGTTCAGCAGTTCAAGCTATGGTGGGCCGAATGGAAACAATACCTGTTCTGCGCTTCTGCGGCGGTATACTGCAATCTCCTGGATCCAGCCAACATCGACCCGAATGCTGAGGTACCTCTCTCTTTCTGGCCGATTTTCATCTCCCTTCATCATTCATTCATTTTTTTATATGTATATACTGACTCTTGCTGTTGCTTCAGTCTGAGAGCTGCGCTCCCCCAAAACGCAGCCGGAGTGGTCGGCCGATAGAAGATTGCTATCTGTACACAACATTCCCCCTCATCGGCTATCACGCCCCTTCTGTTGATGACATCGCCGGCCGAGCAAAATAGGCACAAAAGGTCATCAAGAAAACCAGTCACCGAGTGCGTGCTCGTACAGAATCGGCCGATCCACCCATAATTGCATCGGCGGAAACTTCGGCTGTGCTAACCCTTCCGGTTGCTGAAGAAGTCGACGTTCAAGCCGCTACAGAAGCCGGAGCAGCCGCCACGTCATTATTGGTGGAGGCTATACAGGTAAACCCACTATCCGATTTTCCTGATCGCCATTTCCATACTGACCCTTCCTATATTAGGCTGCACAGACTGCCCTAGTAAATCCTCAACAATCGGCGGTGTCCCAAGCAGCTGTTGAAATGCCAGCGCCCCCTTGTGTTGAGGTATATGATCTTTCAACCCAGTCCTCTAATATTTGAATGATGATCTTACTGATAGAGTCGGAGTGCCCGATCTTTCGGTGAGTGGAGATAAATTCGACTTGGTGGAAGTAGACCCTCACGATCCGACTACGACGAGCGAACCCGAAGCGCCAATGCAATCGCTGAACCAACTCCCGATGGTTACCAACCTCGCCGGTGCGAGATCAGCCTGATCACGAAGATCGATTCCTGTCCGCAATCGAAGAACGAACAAGAAAGAGAGGCGAGCAATCTAAATATCACTCGAAGGTGGAGTTCTGAATCACAAGGACAGCGCGTATTTGCGCGTGTTCAAGAGTAGCTAAAGCTAGATGTAAAACAAAACTCAAGTCGTAAACAAAAAGGACTCGGACTAAATAAAGGGGGCGCAGCCCCTGGAGTCCGAAGGGGTCACGGCGCCCAACCCTAGGCGCCCCACCTGGGCTGCCCTGTTGGGCCATCTTCTTATTCCGATGGGCCTTTGTTCCTTAACAGCATGATGAAGTTTAATTCTCTCGCACGGGCTCGAGTGATTGGCCCAACTGGATGAGCAACTGTAGGCGCCTGAGGTGGAGGAGCAACTGGAGGCGCCTGAGGTGCTGCTGGTGTAGATGTACTCGTGGTGTCCTCATCATCCTCCCCTTCTTGAACTGAAGTCGTCCTCGACGGCAACTCCTCATCTTCGCCCACATACGGTTTCAAATCTGCAACATTAAAACTCGTGGAAACACCAAACTCCGCAGGCAGGTCAAGGATATAAGCATTATCATTAATCTTGGTTATCACTTTAAAAGGACCAGCAGCACGTGGCATCAATTTAGAACGACGTAAGGTAGGAAAACGATCCTTCCTCAAATGCAACCAAACCAGATCACCCGGTGCAAAAGTAACATGTTTTCTCCCTTTACTACCCGCAACCTGATATTTAGCATTAGCAGCAGCAATGTTTTGTTGAGTTTGCTCATGCAAGCTAATCATTTGATCAATATGTGCAGCGGCATCTATGTGTGGGGTGTCCTCGGCATCAAGTGCAAACAAATCAATAGGCGCCCGAGGAATATAACCATAAACAACTTGAAAAGGACACATCTTTGTAGAAGAATGCGTTGCATGATTATAAGCAAACTCAACATGAGGCAAGCAATCTTCCCAACGTTTCAAGTGTTTATCTAAAACAGCCCTAAGCATGGTGGACAAGGTTCGATTAACCACCTCAGTTTGTCCATCAGTCTGAGGGTGACAAGTGGTGCTAAACAGCAATTTAGTTCCCATTTTATTCCATAGTGATCTCCAAAAATGACTGAGAAACTTAGCATCACGATCAGAGACTATTGTATTTGGAATACCATGCAAACGAATAATCTCGCGAAAGAACAATTCAGCAACATTGCTAGCATCATCAGTCTTATGACAAGGTATAAAATGAGCCATTTTGGAGAAACGATCAACAACCACAAAAATACTGTCCCTCCCCTTCTTAGTTCTAGGCAATCCCAAAACAAAGTCCATAGAAATATCAAGCCAAGGGGAAGTAGGAACAGGCAAAGGCATGTACAAACCATGGTTGTTTAATCGTGACTTAGCTTTCTGGCAAGTAGTGCAGCGGGCAACAAGGCGCTCAACATTAGCGCGCATCCGGGGCCAAAAGAAGTGGGCAGCTAGCACTTCATGCGTCTTGTAGACGCCAAAGTGCCCCATGAGACCGCCTCCATGCGCTTCCTGTAACAACAAACGACGAACCGAGCTAGCTGGAACACACAGCTTGTTAGCGCGAAACAGGAACCCGTCCTGTATGTGAAATTTGCCCCATGGTTTGCCATGAATACAGTGGGCGAAAGCATCGTTAAAATCAGCATCATCCACATATTGATCCTTCACAGTTTGCAAGCCAAAGATTTTAAAATCTAACTGTGACAGCATGGTATAGCGACGAGACAAAGCATCAGCAATGACATTTTCCTTCCCGTTCTTGTGTTTAATAATGTAAGGGAAAGACTCAATGAATTCTACCCATTTAGCATGACGACGGTTCAGGTTTGTTTGGGTACGAATATGTTTTAAAGCCTCATGATCAGAATGAATTATAAACTCGCGATGCCAAAGGTAGTGCTGCCAAGTATGCAAAGTGCGCACTAAAGCATAAAGCTCCTTATCATAAGTAGAATAATTCAAGCTAGCACCACTTAATTTCTCACTAAAGTAAGCAACCGGTTTTCCTTCTTGTAACAAAACAGCACCTAGCCCAATACCGCTAGCATCGCATTCAAGCTCAAACACTTTAGTAAAATCAGGCAACTGCAAGAGAGGAGCATTGGTTAACTTATCTTTCAAGGTGCTGAACGCAACCTCTTGCGAATCACTCCAAGCAAAGGGAACATCCTTCTTTGTAAGCTCATGTAGAGGCGCTGCAATGGAGCTAAAATCACGAACAAACCGGCGGTAGAAACCTGCAAGGCCAAGAAAGCTTCGAATTTGTGTGACCGTTGTCGGTGTAGGCCACTCCCGAATGGCATCAATCTTGCTGCTATCCACCTCAATGCCCTGTGGAGTAACAACATAGCCAAGAAACGAGACACGTTGTGTGCAAAACATGCATTTTTCGAGGTTAGCAAATAAATGGGCCGCACGCAATGCATCAAAAACAGCACGCAAATGTTCTAAATGCTCTTCCATAGACTTGCTGTAAATGAGGATATCATCAAAATAGACAACTACAAACAATCCTATGAAGGGCCTCAGAACTTCATTCATCAAACGCATAAATGTGCTGGGAGCATTTGTCAAACCAAACGGCATAACCAACCATTCATATAACCCAAATTTCGTTTTAAAAGCCGTTTTCCATTCATCACCTAATTTCATGCGAATCTGATGGTAGCCACTACGCAAATCAATCTTAGTGAAAATAATGGCACCACTAAGCTCATCTAGCATATCATCAAGGCGTGGTATAGGGTATCGGTAGCGAATGGTAATGTTATTAATAGCACGACAGTCTACACACATACGCCATGAGCCATCTTTCTTTGGAACAAGTAACACAGGAACGGAGCAAGGGCTAAGAGACTCACGAATATAACCCTTGTCAAGCAACGCCTGTACCTGGCGCTGGATTTCCTTCGTCTCATCCGGATTTGTACGGTACGGTGCACGGTTCGGAAGCTGTGCGCCGGGAATGAGGTCGATCTGGTGCTCAATGCCACGAAGTGGTGGAAGTCCCGGTGGCAAATCTTTTGGAAAGACATCAGCGTACTCCTGCAAAATGTTAGCAACCGCAGGGGGAATATCCAAAGATGGTGCATCATCAAGTGAAACGAGCACACTAGAGCATATAAGGGCATAGCATGGCAAAGGAGCATCGCGTAACTCATCAAAATCAGCACGTGTGGCAAGCAAAACAGGAGCATTCAACTTGATTTCAGAATTAATAGATGTCGATGGTTCAAGTTGTTTAGCAGTTTTAGCAGCTCTAGCAAGATCATCTTTAAGAATTTGTTCAGGTGTCATTGGATGTATAATTATTTTCTGACCCTTAAACATGAAAGAATAGTGATTTGAACGACCATGATGCAAGCTATCAGTATCATATTGCCAAGGTCGCCCAAGTAACAGAGAGCATGCTTCCATGGGAATAACATCACAATCGACAAAATCAGAATAAGCACCCATGGAGAAAGGAACACGGACTGATCGAGTAATTCTAATTTTCCCACCATCATTAAGCCATTGAATGTGATATGGATGTGGATGCTTACGAGTGGGTAAAGACAACTTTTCAACCAGCGTGGTACTCGCCAAATTGTTGCAGCTGCCGCTGTCGATGATGATGCGAATCGACCGGTCCTGCACAACGCCCTTGGTATGGAAAAGAGTGTGTCGCTGATTCTTCTCGGACGGGGCGACCTGTGTACTAAGAACACGCTGCACAACAAGGCTTTCATACCTATCGGCGTCGCCCGGGTTGACATGTACCTCCATAGCTGCATGGTCAGTGGCAAGCATCGCATGTCGAGTATCTTCAGAATCACTAGCGGAAGAGTACTCACCATCGTCACGAAGAAGCAAAGTGCGCTTGTTCGGACAGTCCCGAATCACATGGCCAAATCCTTTGCAACGATGACACTGAATATCCCGTGTACGGCCTGTGGGAGGGGCGGCGCCTGTGGAAGGGGGAGCGCTTGCAGGTTTGGCCGTTCGCTCGCGCGGTGTAGTGGTGGGCGTGGGTGGCGCAGGGAGAGCGGGTACGGAGTTGGATGTCGAGCTTCTTCCTGCAAAAGAGTTAGAATATGTCTTCGAGCGGCGTCCCTGCACTTCACGTTCAGCTTTGCAAGCATATTCAAATAATGTTGTCATATCTGTGTAGTCCTTATAATCAAGTATATCCTGAATTTCGCGGTTCAAACCACCACGAAAACGTGCCATAGCAGCGTCGTTTTCCTCCAATAACCCACAACGAATCATGCCTATTTGTAATTCCTGGAAATATTCCTCAACAGATTTGGAACCTTGCTGAAAACGTTGCATTTTATTAAGCAAATCGCGAGCATAATAAGAAGGCACAAATCTGTGGCGCATAGCAGTTTTTAATTGCTCCCAAGTGGTTGGAATGGTATTGGGATGTTTGTGTTTATATTCACGCCACCAGATTAAAGCAAAATCAGTAAATTCACTAATAGCAGCTTTAACTTGAGAATTAGCAAGAATATCATGGCATGAAAATTTCTGTTCGACTTCTAATTCCCAATCAAGATATGCAGCAGGATCATATTTGCCATTAAAAGGTGGAATTTTAAATTTAATCTTGGAAAAGGAATCATTACCACCGGGACGGCGTGGCACGCGGCGGGCACGGCCACGGCGGTCGCCATCGTCCTGGTCCGAGTCACCACCATAACCCTGCTGCAACTCTGCGACTGTAGTGTGCAATGCATCGAGTCTTGCCACAACTGAGTCGAGTGTGGCCTTAGCGGCCGTCTGTGCAAGGTCGAGCTGATCACACCGCTCGGTCGTCGAGGAGATCGTCGAGTCCAGCCGTTCATGAATCGTCTGAATGTCGGTGACAAGCCCTTCAACTTGCGCCCGTATGCCCTGCAGCTGGTCAGCCCCCGCGTCGACATCATCTGCCATGGTTAGCGCAAAGACAAGAACACAAGCGACGACAAAATAGGGGTGTAACAGCTCACAAGGCGCTCACACTAGTGCTGTTATCAAATTCTTATCCGTTCTTACCACGCACACAGGGGCGAACTGCAACCAACCGGTGGAACTCACGAAAGATTGGAGGAGCGATTGCCTGGAGAAACAAAATATGCTCGTCGTAGAACTATGTGGAGTTCTGGGAAGGCTGCACTCAAATGAAGGATTAGCACAATCAAACAATAATGCAAAGTTGAAAGATAGTGCCAAACACGTAACAAGAGTTGCTGGTAACAAGGAAAAATCGAAAGAACAGAGGCAAGGTGGAGAGGGCGCACCTCTTTTTTTTTTTTATTTCTGTTTTTTTTTTTTTTTTTTTCACAGAGGGTGCCCCAAAACTGATAATATGAACACAGAGGATCTCAAATATCAAATTGCGGCACACACTTTTTCCGAAAGTACAGGGGTATTCCGGTAAAAAAAAGATCCCAATATTGATAATATGAACACTCTCTCTCTCTCTCTCTCTCTAGAGTAAGGCGGACCTCAGAATAATAAAGGACCAAGAAAGAGAGATACGGATGTGAAAGGCTAGCACGGAATGCGTGGGGGAGGGGGGAATTAACACCAGAGAGTCGTGACCCAGGAGGAGTCACGGCGCGCGCAAAGGGAGGTTCCACCGAAACAAATCCGAATCACCTTCCTTCTCCCTGTTGGATTCTTCTGCGTCTTTTTTTTTTTTTGCTTCTTTCCTTTTTTTTTTTTTGCACTTTCCCTTTTTTTTGATTGCTTTCGATCTTTTTTTTTTTGACAGGGGAGGGGCGATCGGAGTAGTGGGATGGCGCGGCGCGGTTGTCGCGGGGGGAGGTGCGGTGGTAGGGTTGGCGAGCAGCGGAACGGCGGCGGCGGCGAAAACTAGGGTTAGATGAAAAACGAGAAACAAGAGATTAAACACAAGTAACCAGCAACAATTGAACGAGTAGGCACACAAATTCAACAAAGACACTTATTGAAAGAATGTGCAAGGCTAAACGGTTGCTGGGACAAAGGATCTAACCTGAAAAAAATTTGTTTTGGTTTTTGTGGACTGTAGGAAGGGAAAAACACTCGGTAAAACTCACCGATCAACCTGGAAAGCTGATACCACTTGATAGAGTCGGAGTGCCCGATCTTTCGGTGAGTGGAGATAAATTCGACTTGGTGGAAGTAGACCCTCACGATCCGACTACGACGAGCGAACCCGAAGCGCCAATGCAATCGCTGAACCAACTCCCGATGGTTACCAACCTCGCCGGTGCGAGATCAGCCTGATCACGAAGATCGATTCCTGTCCGCAATCGAAGAACGAACAAGAAAGAGAGGCGAGCAATCTAAATATCACTCGAAGGTGGAGTTCTGAATCACAAGGACAGCGCGTATTTGCGCGTGTTCAAGAGTAGCTAAAGCTAGATTAAAACAAAACTCAAGTCGTAAACAAAAAGGACTCGGACTAAATAAAGGGGGCGCAGCCCCTGGAGTCCGAAGGGGTCACGGCGCCCAACCCTAGGCGCCCCACCTGGGCTGCCCTGTTGGGCCATCTTCTTATTCCGATGGGCCTTTGTTCCTTAACAGCATGATGAAGTTTAATTCTCTCGCACGGGCTCGAGTGATTGGCCCAACTGGATGAGCAACTGTAGGCGCCTGAGGTGGAGGAGCAACTGGAGGCGCCTGAGGTGCTGCTGGTGTAGATGTACTCGTGGTGTCCTCATCACTTACTAACTTCGACGCAGGTTACTGGTACGCTAACCACGCCATCCGATCAGCCATCGGTCACCCTTCAAGAGGCCAGCCCGAGCAGAGCGCCGATTGTCGTTGAATCCTCTTCTTCCGACGAGCCAATGGTGCCAGTTCCAGAGTCGAGAGTGGCGGTCTCGCAAATGCCGACGGAAGAAATCTGCTTTAAAGAAGTAAGAAATTTCCCAACCTTTATCTGCCGATTTGCTACCACCATCGGCTGACTTGTTTTCTTTTCATCTACCATTCTATAGGAACAGAACACTCCCAATAACAGCCTCTTCTCGTTTGTGATCGAGCTTTCTGATGACGAGGAAGTTGCTTCTCGTCAGGTTACTTTGAGCTCCGTCCCTGATGACATCCGCACCAAGCTCGAAAGCATACGATCCCTTCTTCAAGAGGACATCGGCCGATTGGTAGAGGACGCTTCGCCGATTCGGCAGCTCTTCGGCGACGTCAGCGGGCGGGTCCTAGAGGAAGCAAAAGAAGCCTTAGTGCCGGCCGCTTACATTGAGTCAATGCGGATCCCAGTCTTCAGGGCTCTGCGTCACATGGCCGATCGCGCCAAACTGACCAAGACTCGTGAAGAAGAAGACTCGTATAAGCATCGGGCCTAGGAGGTACACCAACGAATTCATTTTCTCGAGGACTCCCGCCCTGGACTCGTCGGCACGATAGACCGCCTCAAACGCCGAAGAGCAGAACTTGCCAAGGAAATGGAGCAAGTAACCAAGGAAATAGCCATTGAAGAGAAGAGGCTCCAGGAACTCCCCTCCGTTATCGCTGATTTAAAGCGGGAGAGGTAGCATCTGGCCCATGAAGCCCTTAGACTCCATCGCCATATGTCAGAAGTTCCAGGGTCGGCAGAGGATGACCAACGGGTTTTGGACTCAGCCGATCAGATCCGGCGTCGAGTGATTACGGCCATTAACGCCCTTCTGGGTGATCTGTAAAAGTACTGGTCGTTTTGTAAGAACATTAATGCCCTTTTGACCGTCCTTCGCGATGCCCTCTTATTTATTATCCTTTTTACTTCTAACGGGACGCGCCTTACCAAACATCCACGCTTTCTCTACTTATAAATGCCAACCTTGGTTTCTCTCTTGAGAACACCCGCTCCACTTGATTCCTTTTTCCCTGATTTGTTTCCGTCGGAGCGTTTGCAGCCATGTCTTCTTCATCCTCTTCTTTCTCCTCTGTTAACCAGGTAAGAGATCCGTCTCCACCTTCTTTCAGTTCGATTCCCCCAAAACACTCCAATTTAGGCGGTTACATGTTGTTTCTTTTTCCAGCCACGACGCCTTAGTTCTGAACTCGAACGAGCAATCGGGCTCGTGTACTCTGACGAACCATTATCGCAAGAAGATAAGGACCTGATTAGGGCTCACTGTGAAGAACTCCGAGATCATGTCCCCGCCGACATCCAACGGATCTGGGACTTCATCGACGGCAATGACTACAGGCGACCTCAAGTTGACAGGAGCCACCCACTCCCTCGTCCGGTTGCCCTTGAAGACGCCGCGACGGGGACATCGCGCCCGGCGATGGATCGGAGTCATCCTCTTCCTCGTCAAGTTGAAGCGGAGGCCGCGATGAAAGACATAGAAGAACGAAGTATCCATCTTCTGATAAAACTAGGCCGGATTGAGAGAGAACTCAAGAAGAAGCGTGGTTGATTATTTTTTGTTCTAAGGGCGACTTGTACTACGTCGGCCGTGTAATCTATCGTCCGTACCGAATGATAAATTGGCTGATTTGGACGATTATATTTTTCCTTTAGGCGATTTTTCTTTCGTATCGGCTGCGTGTTTGTTCGTCATACTCTGCGATCGATTCTTATGCTCCGACCCATATACTGGGGTAATACCTTTTCAAGTATCTCCCGTTCAAAGCCCTAGTAAACTCTTCTCCTTCGATTGTTTCCAAAATGTAAGCATTTCCCGGGGCACATCGGCCGATTTTATACTACCCTTCCCAAGTGGGAGACCACTTACCAAATTTAGGATCCCTTGACCCAATCGGCAGCACTAACTTCCATACCAGGTCCCCCGGGGAGAACTGCTTAATTTTGACCTTCTTGTCATACCATCTGGCCACTTTCTTCTTATTTCTTCGATACTGATCAAAGCTCTCAATCGTTGACCTGCCAAGTCGTCAAGTTCCCTTTTCATGAGCAAGGAGTAATCATCGGCCGTCAGCTGATCTTGGAGCAACGTGCGTCTCAATCCTGTTCTCAACTCCCATGGCAGTACTGCCTCATGACCGTACACCAACTGATAAGGAGACACCTTGGTGGCCCCGTGGTAGGCCATCCTGTATGCCCATAGAGCTTTGGTCAGACATAAATGACATTTTTTGGGTTGTTCCTCTATCTTCCTTTTGATCAACTTGATTATCCCTTTATTGGAAGATTCGGCCTGACCATTAGTTTGAGCATAGTACGGAGAGGAGTTTAGCAGCTTGATCCCCATATCGGCCGTGAATTCTTCGAATTCTCCCAATGTGAACATCGTTCCTTCATCGGTCGTGATAGTCTGAGGGATGCCGAAATGATAGACGATATGATCCCTTACAAAGTCGACCATGGCGGCTGATGTTACGGCCTTTAACGGAATCGCCTCCACCCATTTGGTGAAATAATCTATGGCTACTAGAATGAATTTATGTCCTTTACTCGATGGAGGATAAATTTGTCCGATGAGGTCTATTCCCCAACCTCTGAATGGCCACGACTTGATAATTGGATTCATAGCCGATGCGGGCGCACGTTGCACATTCCCGTATTTCTGACAATCTTGGCATCCTTTATAATATTTGAAGCAGTCTTCGAGGATTGTCGGCCAGTAGTATCCATTATTCCTAATCATCCACTTCATCTTATGTGCCGATTGGTGGGCTCCACATACTCCTTCATGGATTTCTCCCATCAGAGTCTTCGCCTCTTCTGTTCCTAGGCATTTGAGTAGAACATCATCAATCGTCCGGTAGAACAAGTCATCTTCTAGTAACACATATTTTGTGGCCTAAAATCGTATCCGCCGATCCACTTTTTTAGACAGATCTTTTAAATAATCGGCGATCTCTTTTCGCCAGTCGTCTTCCGCGAGCTCTAGAACCATGGCGCCCTGAATCGGCCGATATCCGGACGCGTGTTGGGCAAGCCTGTTGACCTCTTCGTTGTGATCCCTAGGGATATGCTCAATAACCGCGGACTTGAATTCTTTCAGAAGTTGGAGGCAATCTTCGTAATAAACCCTTAATACGTCATCCTTGCATTCGGACCTTCCTGTCAATTGGTCCACGATAAGCATGGAATCCCCAAAAATCTCGACGGCGTCGGCCTTGATCTCCCTTAGCAATTGTAGTCCTTTTAACACGGCTCGGTACTCTGCTTGGTTATTAGTGGTGGATGCTTCTATCGGCAGAGACAAATCATAGCTTGCCCCCCGAGGCGATATGAGAACGATGCCAATTCCTGATCCGGCCCCACATGACGAACCATCAAAAAATAAGGTCCACGGCACTGGCTCCACGACGGCGATTTCTGGTCCGCAGTGCTGGGCAATGAAATCGGCCATAACCTGACCCTTGATGGCTTTTGCCGATTCATATCGTAAATCGAATTCAGATAAAGCCAAGATCCATTTTCCGATTCATCCTTTCAAAATCAGCAATGACAGCATGTATTTTACTACGTCGTCTTTGCATACGACTACACACTCTGCCGATAACAAATAGTGTCTGAGTTTGGTGCACGAGAAGTAAAGGCATAGGCATAGCCGCTCTACCGGGGGATATCTTGTTTCGGCGTCCAGAAGTCTTCTGCTAACATAATATATTACCCGTTCCTTTCCTTCAAACTCCTGGACCAGAGCCAACCCGATAGCTTGTTCATCAGCTTATAAATACAGCTTAAATGGCTTACCAGTTTGAGGTGGGACCAATACTGGTGGCGAGACCAAGTACTGCTTAATGTCTTCTAGTGCCTTGCGTTGCTCTTCTCCCCATACGAACTCTTGGTCGGGTTTTAACTTTAACAATGGTGTGAAGGCCTGGATACGTCCGGATAGATTGGATATGAATCTTCTGATGAAATTGACCTTGCCGATCAAGGATTGCAACTCAGTTTTATTTTGTGGGGCTACAACCTTATTGATGGCTGCTATGGTCTTCCAGTTGATCTCTATCCCACGCTCGTGAACCATGAATCCCAAGAATTGTCCGGCGGATACGCCGAAAGCACACTTGTTTGGGTTCATTTTCAGCCCGTGCTTTCTCGTGCACTCCAATACCTGCCGCAAATCGGTTAGATGTTCCTGGTGCCCTTTTGATTTGACTACGACGTCGTCGATGTAAATTTCCACCAGAATGCCGATAAGTTTGTGACATATGTAATTCATGGTTCGCTGATATGTAGCGCCGGCATTCTTCAAACCGAAAGTCATTACCACCCACTCGAACAAACCAAGGTGACCTGGGCACCTGAAAGCCGTTTTTGATATGTCCTCCTCGGCCATTAGTATCTGATTATATCCAGCATTTCCATCCATGAAACTAATAACTTTGTGTCCCGCGGCGGCATATATTAGCACATCGGCCGTTGGCATTGGGTACCCGTCCATCGGCGTGGCCTGATTGAGATTCCTGAAATCGATACACACGCGGAGCTTCCCATTCTTTTTGTATACGGGTACAATGTTGGAGATCCATTCGGCATAACGGTATTGCCGAATAAATTTTGCTTCAATGAGCCTCGTGATTTCGGCCTTTATATCGGGTAGGATTTTAGGATTACATCGCCGTGCGGGTTGCTGATATGGCCGATATCCCAGCTTTATGGGTAACCGGTGTTCGACAATAGACCGGTCTAATCCGGGCATCTCATGGTATTCCCAAGCAAAGCAATCTTTAAACTCTTTTAATAAACTTGTCAATTTACATTTGTATTCTAGATCCAAATTAGCACTGATATACGTCGGCCTTGACTTGGTGCCATCGCCTAAATCTATCATCTCTAATGAATCGGCCGACGTGAACCCGTGCCCTAGCTTCCCATCCTCCCGGACGAACTGATCCATTTAATCTGAATCTTCGGAGCTGACTGCTCGGATCGGCTGTAGACCAAAATCGGACACCTTCAGGAAATCAGTGTTCCAAATCCTCCCGGATATGCACTTGACATTCTCGCAGCTCCATTGTTGTGTATCGGCCGCCGCGACGCTGTATGAGGAATCGGCGGTGACCACTTCGATGTTGTCGCCGACCCACTGCATGAGGCATTGGTGCATTGTAGACAAGATGCAACAATTTGCATGTATCCAGTCTCGGCCGAGTAGCATGTTGTAGGACCCTTTGCCATTAATAATAAAGAAAGTAGTGGGAAGGGTCTTACTGCCGATGGTGAGGTCGACGCAGAGCGCGCCGCGAGCGGGAGACACGTTGCCTTCGAAGTCCTTGAGCATCATGTCTGTCTTGGTTAGGTCGTCATCACTCTTTCCTAGCTTCCAGAACATGGCGTACGGCATGATGTTAACAGCAGCTCCTCCGTCCACTAGTAATCTGGTGATGGGTCAGCCGTTGACATGTCCGTTGAGGAACAACGCCTTGAGGTGTTGTCGTTTGTCGTCCTCGGGTTTCTCGAACGTGGCTGTCATTGGCTCTAAACCCAATTGTGCCATCTGTTCTTCTATTGCCGACATGTTCTGTCGGTCGGCAGGAGCCATGAATTCCATCGGCAGAATGAAAACCATGCCGACGTCGGCTGCCGATTCCTGGTTGTCATCGTCTTCTCTGTCGTTTCTTTTGGGGCGCCAAATCTGAGGCCTGTCGCTCTTCTTGTCCATCATATGTTGTTGCTCTTCTTCCTGTTGTTCCCATTGGCGGAGACGTTGGATTCTTCATTTCTGAGACTTAGTCAATCTGTCAGGGCACCACCTAGGGTTTACAGGTTTAGTCAATGGTTTGGCGCGTTCCCATTCTGGTTCGCGTCCCAAGAGGTTCTTGTCTGATACCCGAGCAGCGGCCATCTCTTCTAGCCGATCATGAGCCCTGATTCTGTCTTCTAGTTGGTTGCGCCGATCGAATCTGCCCCCTGACCTATCGTTTCACTCACACCTGTCTTCCGATCGGTCATATCGGTCACTTCTGCCCCCCAGCCGATCACGCACTGAAGGGCGCCAGTCTTCTTGTTCGCGCCAGTTCCTGCTGATCGGCTCTGGCCTTCCATCTCTGGAACGAGACCTCCTGAATGGCCGATTGTTATGATATGGGACGTTGCACTCAGGGCAATTATCGGCCGATGGCAACCTAAGGTTATTCTCCCAACAGTGGATGAAGAACGAGCATCGCCAGTGGTCTTCATGTCGTCGCATCATCTCCTCCCGTAGTCTTGAACTTTCTTGTTGTCGTTGATATTTGTTGAGCAGAAATTGGGAGGTGATGGGCCTGCGCGGTTCTCCCGATCCTTCACTTTCATCCTCGATCTGTCGTTTCCCCTTGATGTCTTCGGGCGCCACTTGATTTCTGGGGTCTATGGCACCGCTCTTTTTAGCCGATTCAGATGTTAGCACCTTGGTCTGGAGTGAACTCTTTCCCGTGTCAACCATGTTGGTGGGGAAGGAGTGCTGGTCAATCTTCATCAGCTTGGTTGGCTTTGTTGGGACTTCAAATTTGAGCCTGCCTTGTTCAATGGCTGATTGTATCTACTGTCGGAAGATTTTGCATTCGTTTGTATCGTGGGAGGTGGCATTATGCCACTTGCAGTATTTCATCTTCTTTAGCTGCTCGGCTGACGGGATCATATGGTATGGCGAGAGCTTGATCTGTCCTTCCTGGAGGAGAAGATCGAAAATTTTATCGGCCTTTGATGTGTCGAAACCGAATGCTTCCGGCTCCTTTTTCCCGAACGGACATGATATCGGCTTTTTTCCTTTTACCCATTCCGCCAGGCCGATTTCTGTTTCTTCTTCGGATTCAGCCTCTTCTAAGTATGCCACCTTCTTCTGGAAATTCCTTCGCGGATCAAAGGGGCGTACTTCCTGACCAGACAATCGATGCACGATTTGGCTCAGGCTCTCAAACTCCTGTGAAGCATATTTCTCTTTGATATGAGGCAAGAGACCCTGGAAGGCTATGTCGGCCAATTGTGCGTCAGTCAGGGCTAGGGTGTAGCATTTGTTCCTGATCTCCCTGAACCTCTGCACGTATGAGGATACCGGTTCATCACTCCTCTGTCTGAGGCTGGTCAAATGTGAAAGTTTCATCTCGTGTACCCCTGCGTAGAAGTATTTGTGAAATTGCCTCTCTAGGTCAACCTATGTAATTATTGAGTTGGGTGGCAGTGTAGTGAACCATTGGAAGGCCAACCCGGACAAGGATGAAGAGAAAAGGCGCACCCGTAGAGGATCTTGTGCAGCTGCCTCCCTGCATTGGATGATGAATCTGTTCACGTGTTCTACAGTTGATGTATCATCCATCCCTGAAAACTTGGTGAAATCAGGCACTTTGTACTGATGGGAAAACGGCAGCAAGTCATAAGTAGGTGGGTATGGCGTCCTGTTGTGTAGGTTTGTGTCTTCGGTTTTAAACCGAATTGCTCTTGAATCACCTCCGCTATGCGTGCCGTCCAGTCTGGTTGTTGTTGATGGACTATCGGCTGGGGAACCGGCACGTGTTGGTAGACCGGCGGTGGGATGACCGGGTGGTGGGCGAAAGCGTGCGGCGCTTGATGTGACGTGGTTGGCTGCATAGTCGGGATTGGTTGTCTCAGTGAACCGGCCATTTCGTCATATAGTATGATCAGCGCAGCGCCCCGAAGTGCTTCCGTTGCTTCTGCCCCCCTGCTCATCTTCGGCGGGACTGGCTGATATTGTGGCATCATCGGCCGCGCGATCGATTGGAAAGGTGCCTAGATTGGAGAGCCTCCATGGCTGGCCGATTGATCCTGGACGGCCGTCGCCGATGGTGCCCCCCAAGGCACTGAATTCAAAGGAGACAACTGCACGGAGGATAACTGAATGGATTGCGGCTGGAGATATGGCGCGCCATTAGGCCCCAGAGGGATTGACGATGAGGAGGCGCTGGGACCTCCAGTTGGAGCCTAGATCGGCTGAGGAGCTGAGTAGGGTATACTTGAATAACTCCTGGTCGGGGCCGTGATCGGTGGGGCATATGCCGGCCCCTGGTATCCTTGGGACACGCCGTTGGCCAAGGAGCTGATGACGGCATTGTATACCGTATTAGAAATCACCAGGGATTGATCAATGAAAGCTTGATATATAGATTGTTGAACCATTTCGGACATCTTGCTCGAGTCCTCAGCGATTGTGATCTGGTGGGGAGTTGGAAACGGAGTCTTTTTGACAGTTTCCCCGCTCCTGGTACGACTGAAGGATTGCAGACACGTCTTCCGGTAGTATGCCATCTGCTTTTCCAACTCTTCCTTCTGGTCGTCCTTGAGGTCTGCTTCCGTTACCTCGATGACATTGTCTTCCTAGACTTCAGCAGCTTTCAACATAGTGGCGGTTGTATTGGTCCCACCGGGCGTGCCAAAAGTGTGTTGGCGCTAGAAATCGGCCGATCGAATCTCTAGCGTCGGACACACGACCCGGGAGAATCTGCTTAACTCCTGTTCGGGTGATCGCCCTGGTGCGGTTCGCGCGGCGTGCTAGCCAATCTGACCTGTTGATTGGCAAGGAAAGAAACGTGTCAGATCCCAGAGGTTGCGATCGGCTATGGTTCCGATCTCGAGAAAGCTTATCAGCGAATCGGCCGATTTGCTGTAATAAAGAAATCGGCTATAATGCAGCCGACTACCGGGCAACGTTGGTAAAGAAAACTGCTAGAATGATCTAAACAACGTTACACTAACAACACTAGGAATAGATCTGAATCGGCTATGCAGAAAGCAATAGATTAAGTAACGAAATACAAGAAAGCCGAAAGTTCCAATTCCTAGGCTGATAACTGGTGATAAATCTAGAACAACAAGCAGAACCTAGAATTCTAGTAAATATCGATAACTAGTGAATAAATCTAAACAAAACAACAGCGATGCACCCGAAGTTAAAGCTTAGATATTACTCGATAAGCGGAACTTATAGAATCGACCGGAGATCAAGTTGATGCAGCCCCGCCAACCCGTACGAACTCGTGAAAAGAAGAAAAGTATTGGCGAAGTCGCCTGCTCGAAAGTAAAGTACGAGGAAATAGTATGTTGTTGTATTGATTTGATGATCATTACAGATCTATGAAGGTGGCTATTTATAGCCTGTTACAACGAATTTCTTAACCGACTAGGACTCTATCTCTAATTTTAAATGAAAACAAATATTTACAAGTGTGATTCGTACTGGAGTTGATGATCGCGCTCCCATGGGCTGACTCCCTCTTTATCTTCATAGTTCACTTTAAGCCCATACTGGCCCAATTGCTCCAGCCTCCCAATCAGCCGATTTCCACCAACTCCATCCGCGGAAACACTGCAGCACCAATCGGCCGATCCTCAACTGTAGCACCAATCGGCCGATTTCCAATTGTGACCTCTGTGTCTTGCCGCATCTCCTGATTTCTTCCTTTCTTAACGCCGATTACACACGTGTCAAAATCTGGCGTCAACATATATTGTATTGCGTCGCCATCGACTAGGACTAGGAGTCTTGAGTTTAGGATATAAATAGAGACCCTGCGAGGTCTGAAAAACATGTACACACAAACAAACAAATCTACTTTATTTGTAATTTACTTTCAAGTCGGCGACTTTGCCAAAGTCCTCTTTTTCTTCACGAGTTCTTTCTAAGCTAGCAGGGCTGCATCATCTTGATCTCTAGCTGGACTTTAAGTTCCGCATTTATCGAGTATTTTTAGGCTTTAACTTCCAGCGCATCGCTGTTGTTTCATCTAGATTTATTTATCAAGTTATCGATATTTGCTAGATCTGCAAGTTTATTTGTTTAAATCTTGTTGCTTTAGCTTTTATCACCACTATCTAGCTTGGAATAGGTTCCAATCGGCTTCTTATCCTGTTTTTTCAATCAAGAACTGTTCTATAGCCGATTAGATCTATTTCAAGTATTGTTTGCATAGCATTATTTAGGTTGCATTTCAACGGTTCCTTTGCATTGATTATGCACACATCGGCTGACCTAGCTGATCGTCTTTTTTTATATCGGCTACCTGGCCGTTACGATCTCCTGGAGCTAATCAGAACATCAGCTGATTCGCTCTCGAATTTAACATCTCCTTTGCCCTTGTCAATTAGCAGGTCAAATTGACAGGCACGCCTTGGATTGTGATGGTTACAACCTGTAGTTGAGTGAAGCAGATCTCTCAGGTTTCATGTGTTAGAACGCGAAGGTCACTGTCCGATTTTTGCATCAACACACTTTTGGCACGCCTGGTAGGACCACGAGCAGTTTTCAACATGTCTATTCCGGAACCTTTTGATCTCTCAAACAAAAACATCATGGAGGTTATGGAAGATGATCTTAAGGAGGATTAGAAAAGTGATCTGGCAAGAGCTATGGAGGAATATAAATTGATGTACTTGAGATCCTATAGCCTTAGCAAGAGGGGAGAAGCTATTAAAAAGCATGATTTTCCAACCCCTCGTCATATCACTATCGTTGAGAATCCAGGGAAGATGCAAGAGATGGTCAACCAAGCTGTTGATCAAGCGTTGATCAATCAATCTTCAGCGATGACCAACACTGTTCAAAACGCTGTCGTCAACACTTTACTCGGGGGAGCTTCTCAAGGTTATTGAGGTCCAGCCTATGAGTCCCCTAGTAGGGTGAATAGTGCCCCAATCGTAAGCATAATGACAGCGGCTGGTACTCATTCGGTTTCTCAGCCGATGCAGTCAAAAGGAGATTACAATGTTATGCCATCACTGACGCCCAATGCTACACTACCTCCACTGACACAGATGGGGACTCAGACTTCCCTAGTATATTCTACTCCATTGCTGTTGACTTCATCATTGACACAATGGGGAGCAGCAGGAACCCCAATCAGATGGAACCCGATCACTAGGTTTGGAATGCCTCCAGGGTTGTTCACCCCGTCCATAGGGTCTCATATACAGATACCACAGGTGTTGACTCCTCAACCGATGACTCAGCGTCGACAGCAAGATACTTCAGAAGTTAATGGGGAAACCGGCACTTTGATGCCTTATCAAGATGGGTCAACAATGGTATTGTATAATGAGATGGCAGGCACACTACAAGTACGTTAACCTTCCTCAGCGGCAAGCAGCGGCTTCTCAGCCGATAGTTCAGCCACAACCTCAGCAATAAGCATCGACTGCTCAGCCGATAGTTTTGCCACAACTGTAGCAACAAGCATTGGCTTTTCAGCTGATGATTCAGCCTGTCATGCCACAATAGCCACAGATTGGACATGAGCAGGTAGATTGGGTTGCAAAGATAATTGGAGTAATGCAAGATCAGTTCAGATTAAAATCTAAATGACAAACTTACATGTACAGAATGCCGTATCCACCTAACTTTACCAAGTTCTCTGGACAAGATGATACTTCTTCGGTGGAGCACGCCAACCGATTCATTATTCAATGTGGAGAAGCAGTTGCGCAGGATGTGTTGAGGGTTCGGCTATTCTCATCATCTTTGTCCAAATCGGCCTTTGCGTGGTTCACGTCACTTCCAGTGAATTCTATTATTTCCTGGGCTGATCTGGAGAAGTAGTTTCATAAATATTTCTTTGCTGGAGTTCACGAGATGAAGCTCATGGATCTAACTAGTTTGAGGCAGAGGAGTGATGAGTCAGTAGCTGGTTTTATACAAAGATTCAGAGAAGTTAGAAACAAATGCTATAGTTTGGTCTTAAGTGATAGCCAGCTAGCTGAAGTAGCCTTTCAAGGACTCTTGCCTCACATCAAAGAAAAATACGCATTGCAAGAGTTTGAAAGTCTAAGTTAGCTTATGCATCAGATGTCAAACTAGGAAGTGCACCCTTACGAGCAGAAAAGGAACTTCCAAAAGAGGGTTGCATATGTGGAGTACTCTGATTTGGATGAAGAGATGGAAATCGGCTTGGCTGAATGGGTCAAAATAAGAAGCCAGTTTCGTGTCCATTTGCAAGAAAGAACCTGAAAAGTTTGGGTTCGATACTACCAAAGTCGACAAAATCTTTGATTTGTTGTTGCAAGAAGGGCAGATCAAGTTGTCGCCCTATCATACTATCCCGTCAGCTGAGGAGCTCAAAAAGATCAAATACTGCAAGTGGCATAATGCTACGTCTCATGATACAAATGAGTGCAAAGTTTTCCGTCAGCAGATCCAATTGGCTATTGAGCAGGGAAGACTTAAGTTTGAAGTCCCTACAAAGCCAGCAAAGCCGATGAAGATCGACTAGCACTGTTTCCCAACTAACATGGTGGAAGTTGGTGGGGTGCAACCCAGACCAAAGTGTTAACTTTAGAATCGGCCAAGAAGAGTGGAGCTGTAGATCCTACAATTCAGATATTGGCTGTTGATATCAAGGGAAAAAGTCAATTAGAAGAAGGATAAAGTTCAAAGGGACCTTGTAGGCCGATTACTTCTCAAGAATTGCTCAACAAATTCCAAAGGCAGCAAGAGAAAGCAAGGCACAAGGAAGAGAAGATATGTCACCATGAATATCATTGGAGGTGCCCGTTCTTCATATCCTGCTGGGAAGAAGGGATCAAACTATCATCAGCTAATAACTGCCCTAAGTGCAATGGGTTGTGTCAAGATAGCTGATCGTTCAAGAGACCATGATTTGATGACAGAAATCGCAAGGTGATCATCAGAAATAGATCTGATTATGGTGACAGGCACATTCCAATGCATGATCGGCTGGGGGGCAGGGTCAATGTGCATGATCGGCTGGGAGGCAGAATTGGTGTACCTAATTGTTGGAGGAAAGGGCCAATGAAAGAGTCCCTCATGAGGAGCCGATGTGTCACGAACTGGAGCGGCAACGTGCATCACAACATGGTGGTGTGAAGCACCCTAGGTGGTGCCAGAAGGTTTGACCAAGTCCCAGAAGAGAAGAGTTCAGCGCTTGCGCTAGTGGGAACAGCAAGAAGAAGAAAACATGCCTTAGAGAGGAAAGGAGTCAAATCCCAAGTATGGCACGTCAAAACGAAAGTTGATAATGTGGATGCTAACCATAAATCGGATGCAGATATCAACATGGTCTTTGTTCTACCGATGGAGTTTATGGCTCTAGTTGATCATAGTGACATATCGAAAGCAGAGCGAGGGATGGCGTAGTTAACCTTAGTGCCAATGCCGGCTACCTTTGATAAGCCTAAGGATGAAAAGCATCGGCACTTAAAAGCTTTGTTCCTCAAAGGGTAGATTAATGGGAGGCTAGTTACCAAGCTGCTGGTGGATGGAGGTGCGGCGGTAAATATCATGCCATATGCCATGTTTCGCAAGCTTGGAAGGGGTGAGGAAGACTTGATGAAAATGGACATGATTCTGAAAGACTTTGAAGGAAACATCTTACCAGCTCGGGGGGCACTCTGTGTTAATTTGACGGTTGGAAGTAAGACCTTACCTATCACATTTTTCATCATTAATAGTAAAGGTTCATATAACATGCTCTTAGGTTGAGATTGGATTCATGCCAATTGCTGTATCCCATCTACGATGCATCAATGTCTTATCTAGTTGATCAGCAATTCAGTGGAAGTTGTCCCTGCAGATTCCTCTTTCAGCATTGCGGCAGTCAATGCCCAGCAGTGGAGCTGTGAACAAGTAGGTTGTATATCTGGCAAAGCCTGGGATACAGACTTCTTGAAGGTGTCCGATTTTGGACTACAGTTGGTCCAAGCAGTTGGCTCAGAAGAATCATCTTGATGGATGAGTTCGTTGAAGATGATGGGAAGCTTGGGCACAGGTTTACATCGGCTGATGAATTAGAGCAGGTAGATCTTGGAGATGGTAGCAAGCCAAGGCCGACGTACATTAGTGCTAAGTTAGATCCTGAGTATAAGCAAGAATTGATTAAGTTACTTAGGGAGTTCAAAGACTGCTTTGCTTGGGAATATTATGAAATTCCTGGTTTAGACCGATCTATTGTTGAACATCGGTTTCCTATAAAGCCAGGATATCGGCCGTATCAGCAGCTTGCGCGACGTTGTAATCCAAAAGTGTTGCCTGATATTAAAGCTGACATTACAAGATTAATTGAAGCTATCTTCATTAGGCAGTGTTGTTATACTGAATGGATTTCTAATGTTGCCCCTGTATACAAGAAGAATGGAAAGCTACGAGTTTGTATTGATTTCAAGGATCTCAACAAAGCCACGCCGATGGATGGTTTTCCGATGCCAGTAGCCGATGTGCTGATAGATGCTGCTGCAGGGCATAAAGTTATTAGTTCATGGACGGTAATGCTAGGTATAACCATATATTTATGGCTGAAGAAGATATTTCCAAAATGGCCTTTAGGTGTCTTGGGCACGTCGGCTTGTTTGAGTGGATCATCATGACTTTTGGGTTGAAGAATGCTGGGGCTACATATCAATAGGCCATGAATTATATTTTCCATGAACTTATCGACAAGATAGTGGAGATTTACATCGATGATGTCATGGTTAAATCAAAAGGATACCAACAACATTTGGCCGATTTACGTAGGGTTCTGGAGTGCACAAGGAAGCATGGACTGAAGACGAATCCAAATAAGTGTGCCTTTGGCGTATCGGCTGGATAGTTCTTGGGTTTCATGGTACATGAACGTGGCATCAAGGTTAGTTAAAGGATCATTGGTACCATTAACAAGGTTGTTGCTCCGGAAAATAATTTCATTCAAAGGTTCATATCAAACTTGTCTGGAAGAATTCAGCAGTTCAATTCGTTGTTGAAATTAAAGGCTGATCAGGAATTTGTTTGGGGAGTGGAACAACAAAAGGCATTAGATGATATCAAGCGGTACTTAGTGTCACCTCCAGTGTTGGTACTGCCCCAGGAACATAAGGTGGAGTATGAGGATAAGGAACGGGTGATTTATTATGTGAGCAGGATACTCTTCGATGCGGAGACTAGGTATTCTCCAGTCGAAAGGCTATGCCTATGCTTATATTTCTCCTGCACTAAGCTTAGACAGTATCTATTATCAGCTGAATGCATCATCGTATGCAAAGATGATGTTGTCAACTATATGTTGCCGTTGCCAATTTGAATGGGAGGATCAGAAAATGGATTTTGGCTCTCTCAGAATTTGACCTGAAGTATGAATCGGCTAAAGCTGTCAAAGGACAAGTCATGACCGATTTTGTTGTTCAGCACTATGGTTCGAAGGTTAATGTCGTGGAACCAGTTCCATGGACTTTATTCTTTGATGGATCTTCATGTGGAATCAGCTCAGGGATTGGCATATGGCTTGTGTCGCCACGGGGGGCAAACTATGAGTTTTTGTTGCCGATTGATGCTACCGCTACTAATAATTAGGTCGAATATCAAGCTGTTTTAAAAGGCATCAAGCTGTTGAGAGAGATTAAAGCTGATGCTATTGAAATATTTGGGGATTCTATGCTGGTCGTCAATCAATTAACTGGAGAATATGAGTGCCAGGATGACATTTTGAGAGTCTACCATGAAGAGTGCCTCCAGTTACTTATGGAATTCAAGAGCATGACCATTGAGCATATTCCCAAATCTTACAATGAAGAGGCTAACAGACTCACTCAAAGTGCTTCTGGATATCGGCCGATTTGTGGTGCTATGGCCTTAGAGCCGATGTTTGATGATTGGAGGAAAGAAATAGCTGATTATTTAAGGGATCCATCCAAAAAGGTTGACGGACGAGTACGTCTTCAGGCCATAAAATGTGTTACTAGGGGATGATTTATATTATCGGACGATTGATGGGGCTTTGCTCAAGTGCCTTGGTATTGAAGAATCAAAAAGCTTAATGGGTGAAATTCATGAAGGAGTTTGTGGGGCTCATCAATCGGCCTTTAAAATGAAATGGATGATCAGAAATAATGGGTACTACTGGCCAACTATCTTTGAAGATTGCTTCAAGTATTACCAGGGTTGTCAAAATTGCCAAAGGTTTGGCAGAGCTCTGGCATCGGCTATTAATCCTATAATTAAGCCGTGGCTGTTCAGGGGTTGGGGAATTGACTTGATCGGCCAAAACTATCCATCATCAAGTAAGGGCCATAAGTTCATATTGGTAGAAAGAGATTATTTTACAAAGTGGGTTGAAGCGATTCCTTTGAAGAAGGTGACATCAGCAAGCATGATCGACTTTGTTAAAGAGCACATCATCTATCGGTTTGGTATCCCTCAGACTATTACAACCGATTAGGGGACTATTGTCACCTCAGGGGAATTTGATGAATTTGCTACCAGTATGAGAATTAAATTATTGAATTCTTCTCCTTATTATGCTCAAGCAAATGGTCAGGCTGAAGCATCCAACAAAGGGATTATCAAGTTAATCAAGAGGAAGATTGAGGAGCAACCTAGACATTGGCATGTTACGCTAAATGAATCTTTGTGGGCATATTGGATGGCCTGTCATGGTGCTACAAAAGTATCTCCTTATCAGTTGGTTTATGGGCATGGAGCAGTTTTGCCTTGGGAATTAAAGATGGGATCAAGACGTATATCATTGCAGGATCAATTGACAGCCGATGATTACTCAATCCTGATGAAAGGTGAGTTGGAGGATCTAGCAAGTCATTGGCTAAGGGCTTTGATCAGTATTGAAGAAAATAAAAAGAGAGTGGCCAGATGGTATGATAAGAAGGTCAAAGTCAAAGAGTTTTCCCAGGGAGATTTGGTATGGAAATTAGTGTTGCCGATAGGGTCTAAAGATCCTAAATACGGAAAATGGTCGCCCACGTGGGAAGGACCATATTGGGTAAAGCATATATTCTAGAGACACTTGAACGGGAAGAATTTGTTAGAGCGTTAAACGGGCAATACTTAAAGAAATAATACCCCAGTATATGGGTAGATGCATAGCCAATGGCTTAAAGCTTCGGACTGTTATAGCCGATACTGAGAGTATCGCCTTCAGTACAAAAAGAAGAAAAGCAAACATGCTGATAGCCGATAAGATACAAGAAAGCTGATTTCAGTTCGGTATGTCGGCTGATACATGGCCGACGCAATGTGCGTCGCTTTTAGAACAAATAATATCTGCTATCTCTAAGTTATCAAGGTACAACAAGATATTACATCGAACCCAAGAAATCTTGGATCAATTTTATCGCAAGTAGGCGAGCTTGGTTGTCTTCCTCTTGAAGATTGGCGATTACTTGTTCCCTTTGGTGAATCAGGCCTGGATGGTGTCCCAGTTGAGTTGTGGTTATGTTAATCTCACTGGTGATCTGGCTCAGTTCTTGCAGAAGCTGATACCTTCTAGCTTCTAGAGTAGTCAATTTACTTTCGAGAATGGAAGAAGAAAGTTGAAGGCCTCATGCTTGAATGGCCGATTGTTGCACCTGCCGACTTGAACTTGCAGAGTTGATTGTTGATAAAGCCAGCTTGACATCCAAGGGAATTTAATCTTTTATTTGATCAAGGTTGGTCTTGATCAGATCTTTGTTCGCTCAAGAGAGCTTCTCGTTGGATTGGAGGATTTGGATGATCACCTCGAGTTGGCTGTTCATCGAGTTCATTTGGGGAAAGGGAGAACAAAGAGTATAAATTGCAGATCAGAATTGATTCAGAAAAGTCGATTTAGAACAAGATTGCAGAGTGATACCTGATTTACCGATGGAAAAGAAGCCATCCTTGTTGCTTGGATTTGGTCTGGTTTGAGAGTTTGTAGAGAGAAAGAGTTGGTGCAATTTTGTGAATGCTTTCAAGGGAAGCATGGGTGTTCGTATATAAGGCATTGTTGAAGAAATGTGAACGCTCAACGGTCGGCCAAAGAAGACTCTTTGAATGGAGTAGCCGTTGGGGAGTCAAAAAGAGCATTAAAGGATCAGTCAGTTTGCCATTCAAGTCGACTGCAGTATGAGCATTAGAGTATTTGTATTACAAAATAGATAAAAATTTTAAGTTTGTTACAACGGTCCCAAGAGGGCATGGATGGCATCTATTGCGCGAAGGCGAATTTGATCGAGTTCTTCGACCTCTCTGCGATCGGCATCGGCTGAGCTGGGAATCAGCTGTATGCTCTTATGAAGCTGATAAGCTTGTTCTAAGTTCTCGATGGCATCTGGAAGTTGGGTGACTTTGGTGTCTTTAGCAATGATGGCGTCTCCAACGTCCTTCAGCACTTTCATTAGCTCTGCCCTTCTTGCCTTGAGACGGTCGATCTCACTAATGATGTCAGGATGGGAGTTGCTTAAAAGGCTGATTCTCTTGTGGATTTCTTCAGCACGGAGCTTGTGAGATTCCTTGTCCTTAAGCAATTGTTCCTGTTGGGCTCGATCGGCTAAGTGACGTAACACCTTCAAGATTGGAACTTGCTGATTTTCAATGAAAGCTGTGGGAATGAGGGCTTCTTCAACTTCTTTTGGGATTTGGCCTCTAAGGCCACGGAATATTTTCTGTATCGGCTCTGCATCCTCAACCAGCTGGCCAATGTCTTGATTGAGGAAGTCCAATATGCTCTGGAGCTTGGTCTTCACATCTTCAGATAAGGATCCCAGAGCTAATGGGTTCAATAGGACTTCATCTTCTTCATGAACTCCTTCGATTTGGAAAGAGAAGAGGCTGTTGTTTGTTGCATCCTAAGCCTACAAAGATCAACAAAGTGTAAGCCGATAATGCTAGTTGGTGGGAAATCAGCTAGTAAATGTAAAAAGTGTTTACAATCTTCCAGTGAATTTCTTCAGCTTGTGTTGATGGAGCTTCCATGTCGGATGGAGGTTCTTGGTGGATCAGCTCCACAGAAGGTGGCTCACCCTTTGGGATTGTATCAGTTGCAGAGGCATGGGTAATGACCAGCTCTTAAGTTGTGGCTGATACGATGCTTGGGATGGTCTCCTGAGGAAAAGAAGATTCTATGAGAATATTTTTGATAAAAATAGAGAGCATTGAGCTCGAGCGTAGCAGACAATATCATACCTCTGGGGCTGATGTACCCGATGATCTGGGGATAGTGGGCGATGCATCTGGGTTGATCTGCACAGAAGTATGACCAATTTTAGAGAAAAAAGCTGAGAAGATCAGAGTAAAACATACTTTGTACCTTAGGTTGCATAGTCATAGCCGATTCAGTTTCCGGTATCTCTTAGGTTCCCGGAATCTCTTCGGTTTGTTGGACGGCCGACCCAGGGGCCGGAGGTATAGCCGATTCCAGAGTAGGTTGGTCTGGTATTGGATGCACAGATGTTTGAAAGAAGCAGAGTTAGTTTGGTAATTTATTTGAGAAAATTAAATAGTAGGATTACCTGGAAGGCTCCTATCAGAAGCGATGCCACTACCGATGGGTTGATCACTGTGGCCGATGACAAATCCTTTTGGATAAGCTTCTTGCGAGTGGTCTCCTTGGAGGCAGGAGCTTTGCGTTTCAAGGATCACCCTGTGGCTATATCTATCAGAGATGGAGCGTTGTGGCCGATATGTGGGGTTGCCGATGCAGGTGTGTAAGAAATCGGCTTGTTGCTTTGGCTCATAGCTGGAGGTGTGTTGCTTGCACTCTGCAAGAGAAAGAACGTTAGTGAAAAGGGAACCTTTAAGAAAGAAAGGAGAAGAAGAATTAGTAAAATCGGCAGAGTCACCTCTTCGTCTCGATCGACAAAGTCTGGGTTGAACTACTAGCAGTAGACCCTTGTCGATACACAGAGGAGGTGTTGGCTCCATTCTGCCCAGCACAACTTGTACAGTATAGTGGTGAAAGAGATGAGCTTCCATGATTCTAAGTTTATGGTGCTATCATCTGGAATCATGCCCTTTAGTTTGTTGTACTCAAGGCCGCTAGAAAGTTTTTCCCTAGGCTTCACGAGATCGGCAAAAAAGGGTTTTATCGGCAAAAAAGCAAGTTGGTGAGATGCTGTCGATGAGTTATAAAATTCATAGGTCGGGTGTTGACCTTTCCCAGCAAAGAAGTTGGCTGGAAGAATTCCAGGCATGATGATTGTTGCAAGATCTTCTACGTTGAATGTGGCCATGGCAAAATTGAAGCTGATGGGTAACTCAAAAGAAGGGTTCTCATCATAATAAGCATACCAAATTGTTGCCTTGTTTGTGAGGCCATTGTAGTAGCATCTGAAAAAATCAGCCACCCCAGAAGGAGACTGTCTGTCGCTAGGGAAGACAGAGACAGCTTCACCGTGAGATGTGCATTGGCAGGTTTCAGGATTCTCATCTTCTGGCTGATCTTTTGGGAAGGACATTTCCTTGATGTCTTGCCCCAAGACATGATGCAGGTATAGGTTAAGCCATAAGTAGATAAACCACCAAGGGCCGCCTAAGTTGCCGATGGGTTGTCTGGCCGATAGCTTGATGGACACTTGGTGCAGCAAGTGATAGACAGATCCAAGGAGGTGTTTCCCTAAGGGAATTGAATTCCCCATCGACAATGCTTTGGCTAGGCTTTGCAGATTGGTAGTTGGGCCAGCCGATCTTCCACAGAAAATGAACTTGTCCAGCCACATGTTCTAGAAAGCAACATGTTCCTTGGCGTCGATAGTGCCCGTTTTGGCATGACGGCCGATGTAGCCGTTCCATCCGCCAATGTTCTTTGTTTCTAGCCGATGAGAGTGCTTGGCAGGAAGGGTGATGTGCTATCGTCAGAAGTGATGTCTAAGCCCGTCAGCATCAGAACATCGGCTAGTGTGGGTGTCATCGGCCCGTAACTAAACAAAAATGCATTCAGAGCATCTAACTAGAGATATGATGCGACAATTAGCATAAACTCGTTTCTAGCCATATTTCACAGGGAAAGGGTGATGCACTAGTTGATGTTGTATTGCTCCCAAAGGGGTCTTTTTGAAGCTGCTATTCTGAGATACCAGTCTTTCCATCCTGCTACATGACTAGGCCAGGATCGAAAGGCTTGACTCCAATTAGTTAAATACATGGATGCAAGCTTGAAGGGGATCCTATTGGTTTCTAAGTTGATCAGATCCGTTGGGTCAGGATTCCCCATAGGGCCTAAGCAGACAAATTCGGGCTTATTAATGAGGACATTCCTAGCATTCACTCATCTTCACATGAAACTCCACTTGATATAGCTGGTCCAATTACAAGAAGTAGAGCTAAACAATTGGAGAAGGAAATTCATTCTCAGGTGAACGCTAACCTTATGTTTAATAATCAGTTTATGTTGAATGAGCCTATGCTTTTGAGTTCTTGTTCCAATGTCCTTAGGAATGATGGAGTGTATGAACCAGCATGGGATGAAGATGGATTCAAGCCTCTGGACATTTGAACCAAGAAGCCTATGGTGTGCATGAATAAAATGGTGGTTCATCACCTTTGCATGGGAATGCAACCAGAAGCTAGATGACTGACACATGGTACGAATTCCAAGCATCACCGTGGACAGAATACAAGGACTTAGACGGTGTTCTATATGTGGATGGAGGCGTCTTCAAGTCTATTTTCCACTCCATCAAACGGTTCATTATTTGGATTTCCCAATAAAGAGTTATGCTCATTTTAGTAACTGCTGCCAGAAGCTGAAAGACGCGCGAACCAACCATGAAATCCACTAGTGCATGCGCATGCTGCCATTTACTCCAAGCTGAACGCCCCTATCTCTATATGTAACTTGTACTAGACAATGAAAGGTCAGATCTTGATTGACTAAATTCAGAATACACAAACTCGTGGAGTTTTGTTTATGCGTGAGTCTTGAGAGGCTTGCAACACTTGTTCTTTCGATTCCTGAGGGAGTTGTAGAACGCCGAACTGCGGTTCATCCAGTTCGTGCCTTCACGTCTATAGGGCGTGATTGCGTGGGCTGTTTCGTCGGTACGTGGAAGGGTGATTGTCTCGGTAGTTCGTCGCGTGGACAGCCTCGTGGTGCACTGCCTCTTCACCAGGTCACGCAGCGACAAGTTATCAAGTTCGCGGATCCTACGAGAAGATCGGGCCACACAACTTGCTACACGCGTTGCATAGGCGTGTGCATATCATCTGGTAACAGAGCCTCCGTTTTCTCAGTAGGATTGTTCTTGTTTTTGGTAGGATAGAGTTCATATACCTACTGTCCACTAATAGCCAAAAAGAAAAACCTACAGCCCAAATTCATACGTGCTACTGATTTTGTAGTTTGCTTTATCGAGTTTTAATCCTTTAAGACTTGTCTAGTTGCTGAATTTTTTTCCCACATCGTTCTAGTTGTTATCATTGTTCTAATCATCAAATCGCTTGCTGCATGTACCCACCCATCCCACCCTTGTTCTGATCGTCATTGCTTGCTGCATATAAAAAAAAACAAACCCACCCGTCCCACCCTTGTTTTCTACCCGCCACAAATTCCCCACCCGAGTTTCTTGTTTTTGTGCTGCGCTATCCATCTTAATTGATCCTTATGCGCCCCTTTAGTTGAAAGTTGTGCTGCGTTTGTCACAAAGGTTAAAAGAAAAGATGTATATGGGTCAAAAGAAGGACTGAAAACAACAAGTTCTTGTTTAAAAAAAAAGGAAAGAAAAGAAATAAAAGAGAATTATGTTCAACACAGCAAAAGGGGTTTGGACAGCAACAAGTTTCGGTTGGTGCAACCAGTTCATCTATCCACTTCCTCCATCTTGTTCCTTTCTTTGTGCATCTTTTCCTTTATATTCAGCAACTTAGACATGTGTTCTTGGATTATTATTCGGTTTTGCATCACTACATTTCAGCGCATTCCACTTACATATTACACCACCAAGCTCCACTTAAAAGCACCGTGAGTTGTTGCACCGGCGTCGCTGTTACAATCACTCTTCCACTACAGATTGCAGCCACGGTTCTTGCTCTTTTCGGGGAGAGAAAGAACTTGTTTTGTAAGTGGTGAGGGAGTGATTCCACACATTCATTGTCCTATTATTTTTTGTCTCCTTGTTACTAACATGGCTGGTAATGAAGACTCTTTTTCCCATACTGTTTCTGCTCAAGAGCTTCAGGAGGTGCGTGAACAAATGCATCAATTGATGCAAGGAATGCAACAACTTCAGCAATCCATTCAGCAACAGCGTGGGGAACCTCCACCTCATGATAATGAGGATGATGATCACCATGGCGGTGGTGATACTGGTGGCCGTGGTAGTGGCCGTGGCCGAGGATTTGCTGCTGGTTTTGATAACTTTGCAGGTGGCCGTGGCCGAGAATTTGCTGCTGGTTTTGGTCGTGCACGATGTGTTCCTGTTGGTGATCCTACTAATTTTGATGCTGAAACGCTTTCAAATTATAGTGCTGAACATGGAGGTGCTCCTTATGGTCGCCGTGGTGGATATGATGATCATGGTGGTGACAACTTTGGCCGTTTTGGAGCCCGTGGTTGTTATGGTGATCACCATTGGCGTCATCATGAACGACATCACAATGATGATGGTTTGAGCAAGGTTAAAGTGTCCATTCCTCCATTCAGCGGCAAGGAGAATGCTGATGATTATTTTGAATGGGAAACCAAAGTGGAGCAAATATTTGATTTGTATGAATACCCTGCTGAAAAGAAGGCAAAGCTTGCAGCTATTGAGTTCAAAGGCTATGCCATAACTTGGTGGAATCAGATCCGTACTGAATATCATAGAGTTGGGCATGACCGTATAACTTGGGAAGACATGGAGAGGGAAATGAGACGTCGTTTTGTTCCTGCATATTATTCTCGTGATCTACATTTGAAGCTGAAACGTCTTGTGCAAGGTACTCGCAGTGTTGATGAATATTTTCAAGAATTGGAAATGTGCTTACTTCGTACAGGGATAACTGAGGATGAGGAATCAACCATGGCTAGGTTTTTGGTTGGTCTCAATAAGCCCATTGCTAATAAGGTGGATATGACCAATTACACAACTCTCACAGAATTGGTTCATTTTGCAAAGAGGGCTGAAAGGCAACTTGCTATGTCTTACAAACATAATGCTTCCTTTTCTCCTAAAAATTCTACTTCATGGCCTCAATCATAGCAGCAAGGAGCTGCGACGTCCAAATCTTCCTTTCGTGGAGATACTAGATCTGCTTCAACTTCTTCCAAACAATTGGATGTAAAAGGTAAAGCTGTTAATTCAAATCACTCCAATTCTTCTTCTAGAGACACCCAACGCAAGACAAGCAAGATTGAATGTTTTAAGTGTGGTGGTCATGGTCATAAACAAGCTGAATGTCCCAATCGGTGTACCATTATTGCACTTGCTGATGGTTCTTATGATTCTCAAAGTGAAGAGGATGAAGAGTTTAACAATGTATTTGCAGACCTAAATCTTGATACTTGTGAGTATTCAGCTGAGGATGGTACATTTGAGCTAGGTCTGAATTGTTTAGCCATTCAAACTATTCCAACTTTTGCTCACAATGACATGTTACAAGATGTTATTTCTCCATCTTCTGATGAGATTACTAGTGCTAATTTTGATGAGTTGCTTGCTGATTTTCCTGATTTGGAGCCTTCTACAATGAATACACCATCTCCTTCTTTGGTGGTTAGGAGAGTTCTTTCCACTCAGTTTGTTGCTCCTGAACAAGGACAACGCCATAATTTGTTTCAGTCCCGATGCAAAGTGAAAGGACAAGTGTGCCGTTTCATCATAGATGGTGGGAGCTGCAATAATATTGTTAGTGCTTTGCTTGTTGAGAAGCTTGGTTTGCAGCCACGTCGCCATCCACATCCATACCATATGCAATGGTTGAATAATTCTGGGACAGTTAAGGTTTCAGCCATGATTCGTTTGTCATTTTCCATCGGTGATTATCATGGAGAGGTTGATTGTGATATTGTCCCCATGCAAGCATGCCATTTGCTGCTTGGTCGGCCCTGGCAATTTGATGTGGATTCAGTGCATTTTGGACGGTCTAACAAATACACTTTCATTGCCAATGACAAGAAGGTGGTTCTTGTTCCTTTATCTCCAGAGGAGATACATGCTTCAGATGTGGCTCGCATGAAAAGAGAAGAATCTGAGAAAAGAAAATTGAGTGAGGCCCCCAACACTAGTAAGGGAGAGACTCCTACGCCATCCAGCCATATAAAGCCTCATTCCACTTCAAAACAGCTACGCCAAAATGAGTGCTTATTTGTGAGCAGGAGTGCTTTGAGAGAAGTGAAGAACACCACAGCCCCATTCTTTGTGCTCTTGCACAAGGAGGTCCTACTTTCAACTACCGATTTACCTTCATCGCTGCCTAGTGTTGTTCTTGATCTCTTACAGGACTTCAAAGATGTTTTTCCCGATGAGGTACCAGCTGGACTTCCTCCACTTCACGGAATTGAGCATCAAATTGATTTGGTACCAGGTGCTTCTCTTCCAAATCGTCCAGCCTACTGCAGCAATCCCGAAGAGACAAAGGAAATTCAGCAACAGGTAAAGGAGCTTTTGGACAAAGGGTATGTTCGTGAATCCTTATCACCATGTGCTGTTCCTGTTTTGTTAGTTCCAAAGAAAGATGGCTCTTGGCGTATGTGTGTTGATTGTCATGCTATCAATGATATAACTGTTCGATATCGACATCCCATTCCAAGGCTTGATGACATGTTAGATGAACTGAGTAGTTCAACTATTTTCACCAAGATTGATTTACGTAGTGGTTATCATCAAATTCGAATGAAAATAGGTGATGAATGGAAAACAGCATTTAAAACTAAATTTGGTCTCTATGAATGGCTTGTGATGCCCTTTGGTTTGACGAATGCTCCTTCAACTTTTATGCGTTTGATGAATCATGTGTTAAGAGCTTTCATTGGCAAATTTGTTGTTGTTTATTTTGATGATATCCTGATCTATAGCAAATCATTTGATGAACACCTTGATCATATCCGTCAAGTTCTTTCTGTTTTGAGAGATGACAAATTGTATGGAAACATTGCTAAGTGCACATTTTGCACAGACCATGTTGTTTTTCTTGGATTTGTTGTTTCTGCAGATGGAATTCAAGTTGATGAAGAAAAGATTAAAGCAATAAAGGATTGGCCTACACCTACAAATGTGAGTCAAGTTAGAAGTTTTCATGGTCTTGCAGGTTTTTACAGGCGTTTTGTTAAAGATTTCAGCACCATCGCTGCACCCCTCAACAATTTGACAAAGAAGGATGTTCCATTCAAGTGGGGTGATGAACAAGATCAAGCCTTCAATGAGCTAAAAGCAAAGCTTTGTGAAGCACCGCTGCTACAACTTCCTGATTTTGGTAAGACATTTGAGATCGAATGTGATGCAAGTGGTATTGGCATAGGAGGTGTACTACTTCAAGAAGGTAAACCTGTTGCCTACTTTTTTGAAAAGTTGAATGGTCCACATCTGAATTATTCTGTCTATGATAAAGAGCTTTATGCCTTAGTTCGAGTTTTGGAAGTTTGGCAACATTATTTGTTACCTAAAGAATTTGTCATACATTCTGATCATGAAGCTTTGAAATATCTAAAAAGTCAAGGCAAACTGAACCGTAGACATGCTAAATGGATTGAGTTCATTGAAACATTTCCCTATGTTGTAAAACATAAGCGTGGAAAAGATAACATTGTTGCCGATGCTTTATCACGGAGATGTGGTTTGGTTACACAATTAGATACAAAAGTGCTTGGTTTGGAATCCATTAAAACACTCTATGCAGCTGATTCTGATTTTAAAGAACCTTTCTCTCATTGCATTGCTGGAAAAGGCTGGGACAAGTATTATGTGCATGATGGTTTTTTATTTCGGACTAACAAACTATGCATTCCAGCCTGCTCGATTCGTCAAGTTCTTTTGCAGGAAGCACATGCTGGTGGCTTAGTTGGTCATTTTGGCATCAAAAAGACATTGGACATGCTCTCCGATCATTTCTTTTGGCCACATATGCGACGTGATGTCCAGCGACATGTTGCACGTTGCATAATCTGCTTGAAAGCTAAGTCCCGCCTTAATCCCCATGGTCTTTATACTCCATTACCAGTTCCAAATGTACCTTGGGAAGATATATCCATGGATTTTATTTTGGGGTTACCTCGGTCTCAGAGGGGGAGGGATTCTATCTTTGTTGTTGTTGACCGATTTTCTAAAATGGCACATTTTATTCCATGTCATAAGAACGATGATGCTTCACACGTTGCTGATTTGTTTTTCAGGGAGATCGTTCGTTTACATGGAGTGCCAAGGACTATTGTTTCAGACCGGGATACAAAATTTCTAAGCTATTTTTGGAAGACATTATGGGCTAAGCTTGGTACGAAGTTGTTATTTTCCACCACTTGTCATCCGCAAACCGATGGGCAAACTGAAGTTGTCAACCGTACCTTGTCCACCATGTTGCGTGCTGTGTTGAAAAAGAATTTGAAGCAGTGGGAAGACTGCCTTCCACATGTTGAATTTGCTTATAACAGGGCAGTCCATTCCACAACAAACTTTTGTCCATTTGAAATTGTTTATGGGTTTAAACCGCATACTCCCATGGATCTTTTGCCTTTACCATTGCAGGAACAAGATAACATGGATGCATCAAAGAGATCAGACTTTATCAAGAAACTACATGATGAGACAAGGAAAAATATTGAGAAGAAATCAGCACAATATGCAAAGCAGGCGAACAAAGGTAAGAAGAAGGTTACATTCCAGCCAGGGGACCTTGTGTGGTTACATCTACGCAAGGATCGTTTTCCCCAACATCGCAAGACTAAGTTATCTCCTAGGGGTGATGGTCCGTTCAAAGTTCTCCAAAAGATAAATGATAATGCTTACAAAATTGAGCTGCCACCTGAATATTCCAATGTGAGTACAACATTCAATGTCAAAGACTTGCTTCCATTTGTTGGTGAGCCAGAGTCGAGGACGACTCCTTCTCAAGAGGGGGAGGCTAATGAGGACATTCCTAGCATTCACTCATCTTCACATGAAACTCCACTTGATATAGCTGGTCCAATTACAAGAAGTAGAGCTAAACAATTGGAGAAGGAAATTCATTCTCAGGTGAACGCTAACCTTATGTTTAATAATCAGTTTATGTTGAATGAGCCTATGCTTTTGAGTTCTTGTTCCAATGTCCTTAGGAATGATGGAGTGTATGAACCAGCATGGGATGAAGATGGATTCAAGCCTCTGGACATTTGAACCAAGAATCCTATGGTGTGCATGAATAAAATGGTGGTTCATCACCTTTGCATGGGAATGCAACCAGAAGCTAGATGACTGACACATGGTACGAATTCCAAGCATCACCGTGGACAGAATACAAGGACTTAGACGGTGTTCTATATGTGGATTGAGGCTTCTTCAAGTCTATTTTCCACTCCATCAAACGGTTCATTATTTGGATTTCCCAATAAAGAGTTATGCTCATTTTAGTAACTGCTGCCAGAAGCTGAAAGACGCGCGAACCAGCCACGAAATCCACTAGTGCATGCGCATGCTGCCATTTACTCCAAGCCGAATGCCCCTATCTCTATATGTAACTTGTACTAGACAATGAAAGGTTAGATCTTGATTGACTAAATTCAGAATACACAAACTCGTGGAGTTTTGTTTATGCGTGAGTCTTGAGAGGCTTGCAACACTTGTTCTTTCGATTCCTGAGGGAGTTGTAGAACGCCGAACTGCGGTTCATCCAGTTCGTGCCTTCACGTCTATAGGGCATGATTGCGTGGGCTGTTTCGTCGGTACGTGGAAGGGTGATTGTCTCGATAGTTCGTCGCGTGGACAGCCTCGTGGTGCACTGCCTCTTCACCAGGTCACGCAACGACAAGTTATCAAGTTCGCGGATCCTACGAGAAGATCGGGCCACACAACTTGCTACACGCGTTGCATAGGCGTGTGCATATCACTTATCATCTATAGGAATGGTGATCCTATTCCTAAGTTCCTGAAAATGCGGACATTTCTAGGTTAGATGAGGATAAGCAAGAATGTAGAAAGAATGATGGGAGATAGGAAACATACCTCGGGGATTGAAGAATGGCTCGCCATGGTTGGAGCAGAACTGTAACTTGAAGCAACCGTTAGGGAACACGGATGGGTCGCCGCAGATCGCATTTTTTCTCGAGGAAGGAGAAGAACAAGATCTGCTTTGATGCGTGAAAGGGTGAGCCGGCAAAGGAGGAAGATGATGGCCATGGACTTATAGTCTTGCCTGTGAAGGGTAAGTATGGCATTTCATCCACCGTCTGCGCAAAATACGAGAAGCTGTTGTTCATAGGCGCTTTTTCAGGAAGGTGAATCATGCCTGAGAGAATTTTGGAGCAAAAAAATATTGTACTCCGGAACCGTTGTTTGCCGACGCTTTCTCAGGAAAGTAAAGTATGGCCAAGAGAATTTTGGAAGCGAAAGATATATTTCACTCCAAAAGTTGGGGGCATGTGTTGACACCGTTTTTTGCGTCAAAAGGAAGCAAAGATGTTGATGCATGACGGATGGGCAACAACTAGTGAAAATGGCCGATAGAGTCACAAAGGTTCGGCCCATGAAAGGTGACAGAGACCTAGCCGATAGAGTCACAAAGGTTCAGCCGATGAAAGGTGACGAAGACCCAGCCGATGAGGATGGGAGGTGTTAGCCGATGAAGGGTGATGGGGACCCAGCCGATGCGAGCAAGAGAATTCCAGCCGATCGGAGATATTGGGGTTCGACCATTAAAAGCCAAGAGAGTCTTGATTGGTGAAGATATTGCGAGACAATGGATGTAGAGTTGGTCAAGGGAGGCCAAATTCGTTTCCGACTCTTGTACGAGTCGTTTTATTTAGAAAAGTTTGTTTCTTTAGTTACAGATATTGTATTGCATCGTAATCGACTAGGACTAGGAGTCTTGAGTTTAGGATATAAATAGAGACCCTGCGAGGTCTGAAAAACATGTACACACAAACAAACAAATCTACTTTATTCATAATTTACTTTCAAGTCAGTGACTTCGCCAAAGTTCTCTTTTTCTTCACGAGTTCTTCCAAGCTAGCAGGGCTGCATAATCTTGATCTCTGGCTGGACTGTAAGTTCCGCGTTTATCGAGTAATTTCTAGGCTTTAACTTCCGATGCATCGCTGTTGTTTCATCTAGATTTATTCATCAAGTTATCAATATTTGCTAGATCTGCAAGTTTATTTGTTTAAATCTTGTTGCTTTTGCTTTTATCACCACTATCTAGCTTGGAATAGGTCTCGATCGGCTTCTTATCCTATTTTTTCAATCAAGAATTGTTCTATAGAGGATTAGATTTGTTTCAAGTGTTGTTTGCGTAGAATTATTTAGGTTGCGTTTCAACAGTTCCTTTGCATTGATTATGCACACATCGGCTGACTTAGCTGATCGTCTTTTTCTATATCGGCTACCCGGGCGTTACGATCTCCTGGAGCTCATCGGAACATCAGCCAATTCACTCTCGAATTTAATGTTTCATTTGCCCTTATCAATTAGCAGGTCAAATTAACTAGCACGCCTTTGATTGAGAGGGTTACAACCTGTACTTGAGTGAAGCAGATCTCTTAGGTTTCATGTGTTAGTACGTGAAGGTCACCTCCCGATTTTTGCGTCAACACCCTACTTCCCCAAAATATAAGGGCGGGCAGGGTCCCCCTCCAGACAAGTTCAATCCAATACAAAGCAAACAACATATAGGACGTACGGTATTACGCAATCTAGCGGCGCGAACCTATTTAAATTGCATGCCTACGTACACCATCAAGCTCCTAATTTCGGCGACACCCACCAACCAAAAACTCTATCTCGGGTACTCCCTTGGTAGGTTGCCAGGTTAAAACATCGACAGTGGTCATAAAGACCAGAAATCCCAATGGTCGGATTGCGGATCTAGAAGAAACTTTTGCAAGTTTGCGAGAGTTCTGGTGGAAGCTGAACCCGACAAAAGTGCATCTTTGGCGTGCTCTTCGGGAAACTATTCGGGTTCATCATTAGTCACTGAGGCATTGAAGCTGACCCTAAGAAGACCTCCTCCATCATCGATATGCATGCCTCATCAGGCATCAAGGACGTTTAGAATCTTATTGGATGCATGGTGGCCATTAACAGATTCATCTAAAGGCTTGGAGAACGAGGCCTACCCTTCTTCAAACTACTCAAGTGGCAAGACAAGTTTCAGTGGACCAAGGCAGATCAAACCCTACAACAATTAAAGGACTTCCTATCAAAGCCACCGGTCCTCATGGCTCCAAACCCCAACGAAGACTTGCTACTTTACATCACCGTGACTACTAACGTTGTCAGCACGGCGATCGTGGTTGAAAGACTAGAACCAGGCCATGTATACAAAGTACAGAGGCCCGTTTACTTCGTCAGTGAGGTGTTGTCAGATTCCAAGGCTAGATACCCGCTGGTCCAGAAGCTACTGTACGTGATACTGCTCACCTCACGCAAGTTATGACATTACTTCCAGGAACACAAGTTCTCTGTTGTCACCGACTTCCCCCTGGGAGAAATTCTCCACAATCAGGATGCAATAGGAAGAATATCCAAGTGGGCAGTAGAACTCAGAGCATCATCCCTAGAATTAAAATCGAGGACTGCAATCAAGTCCCAGGCCCTAGTTGATTTCATGGTAGAGTGGCAGGAGAATCAACTACCAACGCCAGTAGAGCGTTGATGGCACTCAAGCTGGAGGGCACCAGCGATGGAGTACTCTTGATATCTCCCAAAGGCGAACAACTCAAGTATGTACTGGAAATCTTCTGGGAAGTATCCAACAATGAAGCTAAATACTGCTTGGCAGTCTCGCTAGGAAGATAATGATTGTTGGTCTACGGTGACTCAATGGTCGTGATCAGTCAAGTCAACAATGAGTGGGATCATCATAAGGAAACACATGGATGCGTATTTCCTAGAAGTACGCAAGCTAGAGAACAAATTCTCTGGTTTAGGGTTCCACCTACATTCACGACAACAACATTGCTGTGAACATCCTATTCAAGCTTGGATCTACTCATGCTCAAGTTGCAGCAGGGGTTTTGGACCATGAGCTACACAAGATCGGGAGGTCATGATGATCGACGTAGATTGGAGAGTCCCCTTCATCAACTACATCAAAGAGCACAAGTTAGCTTCAGACAAGACAAAAGCAGAGCAAGTTTTAAGACGTAGCAAGAACTATGTTCTAGTTGGAGACAAGCTTTACAAAAGAGGCGCATCGTTAGGAGTACTCACGAAGTGCGTCTCACAGCAAGATGGCAAGGACATACTGGAGGAGATTCACAAAGGCATTTGTGGCAACCACGTATTCTCATGCATAATCGTGGGCAAAGCTTTCGATCAGGTTTCTATTGGCCTATAGCTCTTGCTAATGCTGAGGAACTAGTCCGCCGATGACAAGAGTGCCAATACTTCACCAAGCAACAGCATGTCCCTGCCTACAAGCTAATCACCATACCACCCTCTTGACCCTTTGCATGCTGGGAGCTCGACATGATAGGGCCACTGCCCACGACGTTTGGAAGATTCAACCGAGTACTGGTGGCAATTGACAAGTTTACCAAGTGGATCGAGGTGAAGCTAGTAACCTGCCCAAAGGCACATAGAGTACTCGACTTCCTCGATGAAATTGTCCGCCGCTAGGGCTTCCCCAATCGCATTATCACAGACCTGGGCTCCAACTTCAACAATCACGAGTACTGGGAATACTGCGAGAACAGTGGGATCGATGTCCATTATGTCTCTGCGCTCATCCGTGGACCAATGGCCAAGTTGAGCGCGCTAATGGGATGGTACTGGAAGCTCTCAAGAAAAGGCTGCATGATGTCAAAAACACGAAAGGCGGCAAGTGGCTCAAAGAACTACCAAATGTCCTCTGGGGGCTCCGTACCCAACCATGCAAGCCTACAGGACAATCACCCTACTTCTTGGTCTACAGATCTGAAGTTGTCCTACCTGCCGGCATCATGTGGAAATCTCCAATAGTCGAGCAGTATGAGGAAGGTGCAGCAGAACAAACAAGGCATCTAGACGTAGACAGCCTGGAAGAAGCTCCCTGTGCAACACTTATCCAGTCTGCAAGGTACCTTGAAGGAATCCGCTACTATCATGATCACAATGTCAAAGAACGTTCGTTCAATATAGGTGATATGGTCCTCAAGCGTATCCAAGACACCAAGGGGCTACACAAACTAAACTCACCATGGGAGGGACTGTTTGTCATCTCCAAGGTCACTGGACCTAGGTCGTATTGGATCCAACATCTCTCTGGTGAACTCGTGGAACATCGAGCAACTCTGTCAATTTTATCCCTAATTTTGATTTGCATATTCATGGAAATCGGCCATCGGCCCTTGTTGTAAAAATTACAACTCAACAAAGCAGTCATATTCTCATAGTAATTCGACTTCTTATCGTGGCTTGCGGAAGTAAGTTCACAGTAATCCTAAATGAGCTATTCAGCTCCCTGGGCAAATCGCCCAAATAGCAGCTTGTAATAACAAATATGCATAACTCCAACGAGCTATTCAGCTCCCTGGGCAAAATTGCCCAAATAGCAGCTTGTAATAACAAGTCTGCATAACTCCAACGAGCTATTCAGCTCCCTGAGCAAAAGTTGCCCAAATACGGCTTGTAATAAAAAGTCTACAAATTTTTTAAGTTATTCAACTCACTGGACAAAATTGTCCAATCGCGGCTTGCAAAGTAAGTCTGTAGTAAACTTCATGAGTTAGTTAACTCATTGGACAAATTTGTCCTTTAGCGGCTTGCAAAAAAGAAGCCATCAATACCTCAAGAGTTAATTAACTACTTGAGTAACTATTCACCTAACAAATCTGTCTAGCCGTTGCTTGTAATAACAAGTCCGCAATTCTAGGTTTTCCAGAGGTCAACATCAATACAACTCAGAGAGATTGTAAAGATAGCCTCTAGTCAACAAAACCCTGAAGAGACTACTCACCCAGAGGTCTACTTACAAGATAGCCTGAGTACTCACAACCCATAAAGGATAATGCGATCTTAAAGTACTCTACAATGTGCATCTGATGGGGCTCACAAAAGAAGCCTTGTGCGCAAACACTCACAATAATCGTACGAGCAAGCATCAGGATTAATTGTGAGAGGCACTAAAAATAATAAGTCGCAAGGAAAAAAATTATTGTGCAAAGACTACATTATATATTACACATCAAGGTTCCATAATTGTTTTCTTTACAATACTAATGTTTGCTTGATACAGATTTACTCAAGGTTCAATTGCTTGTCCACTTCTTCAGCAATTGGGGCCAGCTCCCACATATATTGTTGAAGGGCTTCATCGGTACAGTCGTCCACCATGCCCTCAGCAATGGGTGCCAAATTGGGTTTTGGGTAGAATGACTTCACGAAGCTCAACACCTGCTGGGAGATTGACTTGGCCAAATTCTGAATATAGCTGGAAAGCTTCTCCAACACATCCTTGATTATATTTTCCAGCAGACGGGACTCCGCGCCCTCGACTCAAAATCCAACGAGGAGAGCAACTACGTTTGATTTGCTGGTTTAACGATTTGTTGCACCCCTTGAGATGGTCTTTCTCCTCCTCAAGTTGCTGGATGCAGTTACAATATTCAGCGACAGCTCCATCATGCTTCATCAGCAGTTGGGAGGAGTACTCCCTCTCCTTGGCAAGTTCTTTTTCAAGGGCCGCAACACGGAGTACTGTGTCCCCATAGCCTTCAAGCATTTGAGACTTGCGGCGGGAGCGTTTGATGACATCCTATGCCAGACAATAAGTACTTGTATCAAGGCATTGTCGGGCATACATCCATGGGCCCACCAGATGGTTTGTACAAATCCATACAAGGAGAAGTACACCGAGACATATCAAGACATGGAGACTACGGTACAGGGTGGTGTAGTTTACATGAACTACCACGAGACTAGTCATAGACAAGGAAACTACTCCGAGTTAGAGTAGAACTCTGTAGTCGTATTCGACTAGTACTCTTGTAAAACAACTACCCTGTAACCCTGCTCCCCCAAAATATAAGGGTGGGCAGGGACCCCCTCCAAACAAGTTCAATCCAATACAAGCAAATAATATACAAGACATAGGGTATTATGTGATCTAGCGGCCCGAACCTATCTAAATTGCATGCCTACGTACACCATTGAGCTCCTAATTTCGGTGACACCCACCAACCAAAACTCTACCTTGGGTACTCCCTTGGTAGGTTGCTGGGTTAAAACACCGATAGAGTTCGATGGCTCAAATCATCATCAAGCCTACAATCACGATCGAAGCGGGCACGATGTTCGTCTTCGGCTCCTGGGTCTGCATCACCAATGGCGCTGGAGGTTTCCATCGCTACATCATAGAGGCCTCAGAGAAGAAGCAACTCGACGTCACCCTTCGTCGACAAGCTACGGAAGGTTTCGTTGAGAAATTCATCAAAATTTTCAATCTGACAAATAGCGAGCTCGAGTACAATTTGGACTCTACAACAACTCGGACTGGCTCCCATGAGCAGGCAAACAAGTTATCATGTGGACCGAATCAAACTCCAAGTCAATTCCCGTTTGGACTCCGAGACGTGGCTTTGGTTTATCAAGCAACTCTATCCAAGTGATAATCCGGATCGAAGATGATTGAAGACCACAACCTTGACTTCTACTCAGATTCCATCGAAGAAATCCCTTTATTAGGTCCATATCAGTGCCTAGTGATTACTTCAACTCCCCAAGGAAGATTCGTCTACTGGGCAGGCATGAAGCCATCCTTCCTTGACTAGAATGACGAGTCACGGATGATCGCCAACCTTGAGATCCTTCCATACCAAGAAGGAACACCCCTGTGACCAATCTATGAAGAAGATGGCTCTACAGAAGTCATCATCTCAAGCTCTAGCAGCTATACTCTAGAAAGCGAACTCTTCGCTTTAATTACAAATGGGGAAGAAGGTGAACAACATCACCCAAGAACCCCCCGGCGAGAGCTTCACCCAGATGATGTCTCACAAGATGAATTATCTGCCAACATTGGTGAAGATACTGAAAGCCAAAGGACTCGGCGGAGGGCAAGAAACGCGCAGAGAGCAGAACGACGTCTTCAACTAGCCGCCCAGCTCCCAATTATGAACATGGATAGAGCATTCGAAGCAGTGCAAATGCGACAACACAATATGCCACTCGCCATTATTGCCTCCATCGAACTCATTACTTGTGCTATGCCTCAAGACAAGTACAGTACTCTCATAGCACAATTGGTGGAACACGCTTATGAACTACACAACATAGCAACTCCAGTTCCATTGGTATCCCACCCTCATTGGGGCATAGTTAGCATGGCAGAAACAGAGACCACGCAGGACCTTCAGCTCAACCACACGAAGACGCCAGACCATACAGAGGTACAATTGGGGCTCCAAGGCAAAACAGAGATGTACTTGAAAGCTCAAGACAACACAGAGGTGCGCCTGAGGGTAGTCGAACAGCTTCTAGGGGAGGCGCTCACCACCATAGAGCTGACCCTGAACCCTCTCTCATCGATGGTGATCTCAGGAATAAAATCAATAGCAACCGTGATGCATGCAACATCATCAACAATCGGCGTCGGGAGCATGAACTTGAAGAAGACTATAGGGGTGATGACAATGATCACTATCCCGCCTTTACAAGTCAGGTTAGGAGCACAATCTTAACAGAGAAATTCAAACCCCTAGGTATCTCCAAGTACGATGGCAAACAGGACCTAGTTCAGTGGCTCCGCTTCTACTCAACCCTATAAAGTGCGTCTTTGGCGTACCATGAAGGAAACTACTCGGGTTCAGCATCAGCCACAGAAGCATTGAAGCAAACCCCGAGAAAATCACCACAATTACCAATATGCAAGCTCCGACCAGCATCAAGGACATCCAGAAGCTGACAGCGTGCATGGCGGCCCTCAATAGATTCATCTTAAGGCTTAGAGAACGGGGCCTCCCCTTCTTAAAACTACTCAAACGGTAAGACAAATTTCAATGGACAGAGGAGGCGGATAAGGCTCTACTACAATTGAAAGACTTCCTATCAAAGCCACCGATCCTCACAGTGCCAACTCCAAACGAAGACTTGCTGTTATACATTGTTGCTACTACTCATGCCGTAAGCACGGCAATAGTAGTTGAAAGGTCGGAACTAGGTCACCTATACAAGGTCCAGAGACTAGTCTACTTCATTAGTGAAGTACTCTAAGATTCCAAGACCCGGCAACCACCAGTCCAGAAGCTACTTTACGCCATACTACTCACCTCGCGGAAACTGCAACACTACTTCCAGGAACACAAGATCTCCGTGGTCACTGATTTCCCCCTTGGCAAAATTCTCCATAATCGAGATGCCATGTGTAACAACCATGGGTTAATTAAGTCTTGCTTAAGCCTAATAGAAGCAATCAACAGCTAATCTAGCAAGAGAAAGGTCAAATTTGCCCTTAAAAGCTCAAATTGGGGTTTAATTTAAAACATCAAATTTTGTATAGAAACTTAAATTTTTGCCAAGCTAAAAGTTGTAGAGTTTTACATTTCTAACAAGTTTTCTTATTAGCACTTTTTCTAGTTTGGAGAAGAAGAGGTCGAAAAACTAGAATCAAAATTAGTAGATTTTGAAACTCACTTCAAAAACTCCAAGTGCTGAAAACAGTGAAAAACCTTAACTTGGCAGCCCTGTTTCTCACAAATTCGAATAAGAACACGAGACAAACCCATTATAAAAGTTTAAGTGCTTCAGGTTCTTTATAACTTCACTTGATAAAGTTTGGCTAAAATCTACATAAAAACCCTTCAAAAATTAGGTCAAAGTCGACTAGAATGGTCAACTAAGCCCAAACCGGCAAATAATTCTAAGTCTGGAAACAGTTCAAAGTATGTATCTTGGCAAGCAAATTACTCACAAAACTCAAACCAAACTTAAGTAAAACCCTTTATAAGAGTTTGAGACCCAAGTGTATACAACAACTTTGAAAATTAAACTTTTGCCAAATACATATTAGAGGCCTTTCAAATTTCAAGACAAAAATAGCCAAATCACTGAAATCAGATCAACACTGCAGAATTGCCTAAGTCAGGAAGACAGGCGTCCTGCCAAACTTTGAACCCCTTATAGATCCAAATCTATCTCAATTTTGAACTGAAATCTTTTGTAAAGTTTAAACTTTGACTTGAGGACAACAGATCTTAAATAGGGAATTTTTGAAGTGTAGTTCAAAGTTTTGGTTTAAATCTTGCTTAAACCCTAAACCTTCACCCTGTCTCACATCACCCCCGCGCCAGAGTGCGCATGGCGCATGCCTGCCCTACTCGCCGCCGCCGTGTGGACGTCCCCCACCGGTGAGCCCGCCATGGCCTATCCGCACCATGACTAGACAATTCGACGCGTCGCCTTGCCCAATGATCTCGCGACCCTATCCTCCCCGTACCCGAGCATCGTGCCCAATGCAACACCGTGCCCCACCCGTCTCCCTCCGCCATGCCATGGCCGCTCATCGGCTGGCTCCGCTCCACCCAGCCCTGCCCAAGACAGCGACAGCACGAGAGGTTGCTCGCCAACCCACTTGCCCGGCAAACCCGCTCTTGTGCGCTTCCAATCTTCCCGAGCCAATGGCCGAAAGATTCACCCCTGCATGCTCACTCTGCTCCACCAATCACTCACTAGCCAGCTGCTTCCCAGCACCCGTCAGCCATGCGCTCACCTCTGCTGGCTCCACGCCGCCTTGCAGCACCTCCCCGGCCCCTATAAAAAGGAGCAATTGTGCCGCCTGCTCCATTCCCCCACACCCGAACAACACGAAGCTCTGCCCAAGCTCTGCTCTGCCGCTGCTCGCCGTGGAGACCCCACCTCCGCGTTGCCCCGCCGCTCGACGCCGCCTCCGCTAGCTTTGCCACAGCCATGTGAAGCCTCTCGCACCCTCCATTGGCCGTCGGAAGCCTCGCCGATGCCGGGACGCCGGAAGCCTCTGCCGCCACCCGTGTTTTTGTCCCCACCATCGTTCTTCACCGATGAGCCCTCTCCACCGCAGCAGCCTTCACCAGACCTACTTCAGGTGAGCACACGGACACGCCCAGCCCTCTGTTCCCTTCGGTTAAACCATAGGTTTGCCGGAATCAACTCACCCCGCAACCGGCCGCCATACGGACTGATTTGAAGAGTTTTAGAAGTTGCAGGGCCCAGTTGTAGAACCGGAGGGCAGATTTTTGAATGTTTGAAAAGTCCTAGGGCCTATCTGCAAATTTGCCACAACTTTATCTGTTTTTAATGGTTTAAATGAACTTAACTTTGGAAAAGCACAGATAAATGTAGAAAAATCATAAAAATGTAAAACCACTTATGTTAGACTTAGTAAGCAAAATAGTTTCATGGAAAAATAACTTCGCCGATGTTAGTGTTAAATAATTCTCTATAATTTTATTTCTTGTTTAGGCCATTTAAATCGTAGTAAATCATAGAAAAATGTAAACATAACAAAACCACATTTGAGATGTTTGTTGGAGTGAGAAGAACCTCAGGAAAATACTTTGTAGCCTAGTTTGGAACTTTAAATCACAATTTAACTTCTATCTATGAAATCTATGGTTAAATTTATCTTTTTGCATGGAGATTAATCTAGAGCAGAGAAAAATGTGAATCCACTTGGAGTAGTTCAGTTTTGAAGTACGAATCTTAGAAAAAAAATAAAACCCTGGTTGACACTTAATGAGACACACTTTCCTTTTTTGGAAAAATAAATAAGGAATATATATGGAAAATAGATGTCTTTCACTAAAAATCATGACAAAGTCACCAAAGTCTCTGTCACACACATTCAACCCACTGCTAAAGTTTCACCCTTAGAATTACTGTAGATTCTGAGATAAAAATGGTTAAGTACATGCTACCTTTGGGTAATGAAATAATTTTAATTATTTTTGTACTAGTCCAATGGATCCCAAATTCTTACAGTAACTCAGTGATTCCATGATGGAGTTATTGCTAAATTCTTAGTGTCATATGTTAATGTTTGAATATGGAAACTAAATTTGGAAGATGAACCAGTTTAAATGAATAAAGAAAACGTTAAGTCATGGTAAGGTTAAATGGTAATTTATGGAAGAGGTACAGAAAAACATTCAGAAATAGGATAACTTTCCAAATGAATCTTTAGCAACCTAGAGTGACCCCACTTTCTTTGTGAAGTCTAAATTGTAAAACCTTAAATGTGTGCACAATCACCATCAAAGTCAACCCTGAGTTTTATACCACAACACCTTACTTCATGAAGTTAATGAAAGTCTAGAACCTTGTTTACGTGAATGTGGTTGAAATGCAATTTACACTTCAATAATAATTCATGTCTTGGTTTCTGCATGTGAAAGCATGGAAAAAATTGAACTATCTTCATATGCATATCGTGTAGAAGTGAATCTTGTTGACGGAACCTATGAGCTCCACCCAACACAAGAAGAGGAACCCGCCGCAGAGCTACATCACATGGAAGCTAAGCCCGAGCTAGATCAAGACCCCGAAAATCAGCTAACTTTCTTTGAACCTGAAGGCAAGCCCTAGTGCATGATTCCCTATGTTAAACTTATGCAATTTGTTGATGCTTATGATTGTACATTTACGTTTCTAGGAGTTGACTGAAACTGTAGATGCATGAACTTAGTACCCTTTGATCTAAATATTAGTGTGATAAGTCGAATAGATGCAATGCTTAAATAGGATACGGTAAAAGTTGAGTCATTGCCTGTCACTCGCGAGTTATAGGGGTTGATTTCTTTACTTATGTTATAACCATAAGGACGATGGACGGGGCCGGGCTTTATTGTTTGGTACTCAGTGGTTTGCCCCATCTATCTACTTAAAATGGACAAAGGTTGAAAAGTGATAGTGTTCATGATCAAGTGTTTGAAAGTACCAGTCTTATACCTAGTATGGGTTGGGGAAGCCTAGTACCTGATTAAACCAGGACGTGAGCGTTTTGTTCCACTCTCTTTGGAAACTTTGTTTTCCCCTAGTGCATCATGTGGTGACAAGTGCAGTCACAGTACGGCAGAGGCTGGGACTGTGGGGCCTTGTACCAAGGGCAGTGGACCCGACACGTGCCTGCGAATTGATGGGGATGGCTGACAAGTGAAGCGACGCTTTGTGGTGTGCGGATGTCATGGGATTAGGTTCGCCATGCATGGTTAATAAACTCGATTCGAATCGTCTGCCTCTCACAGTTTGGGACTACTTGATCGCTATGCTGCACTGAGTAAAGATGAAACTTGATGGAAATGTTTAAACTTGATACTTGTCATTAATTGTTTGGAAACTATGTTTGCTTAGTATAATTTGCTAATTTAGACTGGTTAATGAACTTAGAACCTGAGCTAAAATATTGAAAGTAACGATCAACATTAGTCGCTTTTGGCAAAAATAAACCCACAGCTAAAGAGCCTGCATGTCTAGAAGCTAGTGGTTTAGCAACCACAGTCGGGTCAGTCTTGCTGAGTATTAGTTGCTCAGCCTTGCTTGTGGCATAACTTTTCAGGTAATGTTGATAGTTTGGCTGCTAGCGGCATTTGGAATACCTAGCTCCCTTCGGGTTTGACGGTCGAGTGGGATCCCTCCTTGGACGGCTTATTGATATCATGGTCGGCTTCGCTATGGTATTATGTATTGACGTTTAGCTTCTGCATGTTTTACTTTTTCGTTGTTTACAACCTTGCAAACTTTGTCTGAATTTGAAAAGTCTGATGTAATAAAATGTTGAACTATGTTAATGTGATGGGAATGTTGTAATCTCTGTAACCACTAACCTTCGTGTGAGCAATGCTTCTTGATCCTGAGTATGTGGTTTATCAGATGGAATCCAATGGATGACCCAGTTGGCTTGTTTAAAGTGCATGATCGCGTGTTAGGCGATGTAAGTGCATTTTAGCCAAGCTAATTTGGGCGGTTTCACCACAGCTGGTATTAGAGCTTGAAGCATGGTAGAGAGAACAACAGACCTTAAACACCTTTTCTAAATAAAACCTGCAAGAAATTAGTTTGAAAAATTCGTAAGTTCGTTAAGGATGAACTTAGCACGAGAAGCCCTAGGGGAATTTTTGGGTTATTTAAGGTGGCTATTAACTATTGGTTATGTTTACTGACTTCCAGCACTTTCGCCCATGTTTATCATACGTGTGCAAAGTTCCGCATCGCGAGTATGCAAAGAGTGATAGGGTTCGATTCCAATGAGCCTATCATCACGGTTGTTTGCCCATGTCTATTATACGTGCGCAAGATTCCGCATCACGAGTATGCAAAGGGTTATATGGTTCTATTCAAAAGATCCTATTTCCACGGTTGTTGCACTATCCATACAGCGTTAAACGCATGGGTGCCATTTCTATAGTGAACGGTAATGTTTGTGGACGCTTTCGTGATGTGCTGGCATGAAAGGTTCAGGTTGAAATCTTCTGTAGGTACACTAATCGTGTTTACGTAAGAACGATGATTAGCAACTCGACTAGTTGCTATAGTGAGAGCCGTATTGATTGCCTTGCCACCGGCACTAACTACGTAAGTCCAAAGCTTTCTGGCAATTATTTCAGTTGTGAGGCCGATTAGAACGTGCATGCATCATGAAAAAAAGTTGCAACCTAAAAGACACAAATCAAACTCGCTTGTGAAATCTTCTAAAAATCTTAAGCGTGTTAAGGATTCTGTAACTGTCTTGCTCTGCTATTCAAACTTGTTAAAACTTTGTTTAAGCTGTTTCCTTAAGTGTTCTCTAGAAACTTGGTACAAGAAAGTCGTTAAAAAACTTCCTAAACAAGATGCTAATAAAATTTTTTTGATGAAGTTGCCCAAGTAAGTTGTGAGTTCTGTTCAGCCAAAGTGAACCCTGTTGCTGAGTAATCAGTTGTGCACCAGTTGGAGTTTTAATCCTTCGACCATCTTAAGTACTTTTTCTGTTGGTCACCATTTAACCAAAGTTGTTAATCACTTGACAAAGAACCTGGTGGTAAAAGTTCAGCCCCAATGGGTCTCTGGTTTGAGAGTTGTGTTCAGTTTACTTCAGCTCTGTTCCTGAAAATTCAAGCATGTACCACTTGTTAAAACTTGAGCTTATCACCTTGTTAAGATCTGTTTTAGCTCCACCTTTGAATACCAAACTTGTCACACGCTACCTAAAGAACATGCTGGTACAATTTGAGAAATTTTGGATGAATATTTACTGAGTTATGAGTTTTCCTCTTACTTACCAGAAATCTGTTTTGATTTTCGAATATTGATTCCATTTCTCACTTGTCCCTTTTTGTTCCATATGGCCAACCCCGTGTACGTCGGTGTTGGCGTGGGCGGCACCTCTCACTCGATGTGCCTCCACTTTGAGGGTTTTGCCGCCATCTTGTGGGATACCTTGCATTCGTTTAGGTACCCGTCACCGCCCATCTATGCGGGACGCGTGTACCAAGACCACGGGATATCCCGGAGCTGCGTGCACGTAAAGATGCCTCCACCCCCTGAGCAGCCATAGTGGCTACCCTTGGAGGTTGTGGCTAATGGGCATACACTTGAGGACACGTGGGAGTCCGCAGCACTACAGGCACTAACGCTGTTTTGCAGGCAACATCCTCTTGAGATTGTTTTGGACCCGATTGGCTTGTTCCCCGCTAGGGACAAGAAGGATGCGGATTGGTTGGACCGCATGGATAACATGGATTTGTTGGGTATCTTGGATCCATAGCGCATGATTTTTACTTCGACCCGCTGCATGAATGTGCTCTACCGGATGATCGAGATGCAGAGTAGAGTTATGGCTACCTTGACTGGATTGGCAGTGGCGAATCAGGTTGCTCTCACCACCATGCAAAACGGTATGGTGGATCTATCGCTTGAGTTGGTGTAGAAGGACATTCAGATTTCCGATATGCAGACCCGGATTACTGAGTTAGAGGAGCAAATAGAGGACATGGAGGATGGCAGCGAGTTGTTGGCTGACCACTTCTATGATGTGAACATGGAGTTGGCAGATGCTAATGAGTATCTACAGGAGCACCACGCTGAGCTTGATGCTATCCACGCCTTAGAAGTTCAGCAGGATCAGCCCATGGCTTAGGAGGAGGAGCCCAAGGAGATTGAGGGCTTTTCGAGCATGGATTTCAAGGAGATCACACCACAGCCCCGAGTTGGCAACGCTCCCTCTCCTGCACTTAGCATTGCCTCTGTAGGCAATCTCGACGACTACTAGATGTGTCATCATGTCTTGAGTAGTTTCTTTTATTTTACTCCTCGGTGACCTATATTTTTGGCTGGTGATGTACTAGTTTAGCCTCAAGTTGAGTATCCTTTTTGTCGAAAAACTTGTTGCGAGCACGGACTTGCCGTTGTCATGGGTTAGTTGTAATGTTCGAAAAACTTGGCAGGAATTTAGTGGCTGTTTCTTCTCAGTTTTAACCCTGCCTCCACTCACTTTTGAATTGAGGTTTGAATACCAAAGTTGTGAGAAAACTTTTCTAACTGCTCATAAATTTCAGCTCCTTTGGATATGTCAAACTCGCGTTAGAACCAAAACTCTACCGCTCAGCTTGCTGAAAAATAGCCCGGACACCAACTCGCTAAGTTCTCTAGTCGATCCCTTTTCCTTCCGTTTTAATCAGCGAGTGTAAAACAAAAGTTGTTATGTACAAAATGTTCTAACCGTTGACCAAAGATAAGAAACATTGTGCATTTGGAATAAGAGATATGCACCTACTCAATAAAAGACATAATTGTTGTTTTCTATTTATCGGCAAGACCAATGCTTATGATTCAGCACATAATTTTTTTCCTTGTGATTAAGCAAGCTTTTGAATTATGTGACCAATGGGAAGATGAAATCTTGCAGATGGTGCACAGCACACGCTCCAGCTTTGTCCCAAGTGGCAGCGAGCAGAGGTAGGCGCCTCCACCGCCTCCGCCTCCCTCGCCCACGCTAGAAGTGATCTTGGCTGCTCAAACTGAGCTGCTGAGGCACATAGCCCAGGGGCAGCAGCAGCAGCCTCAGGGAGGAAGAGTTCCTCAGCAACCTCATGTTGCTCGCTATGAGGACTTCCTGGGGACACAGCCTCCTCTGTTCCATAAGATAGAGGATCCGCTCGACGCCTGGATTCGTACCATCGAATCCAAGTTCTCCCTCCTCACTGCGCACTGCCCGGACGAGAACAAGGCCTGATTCGCAGCACAACAACTGCATGGTTCTACCCATCTCTGGTGGGACCACTATCATGCCATGCTATCAGCTGACCACGTCGTCAGTTGGGAGGAGTTCAAGACGGCTTTTAGGGGCCATCACATCCCTGAGGGTCTCCTGGAGTGCAAGCTCAATGAGTTCCTAGCTTTTACCCAGGGAAGCCACGATGTCCTGCAATACGCGCAGGCTTTCAATGACCTGTGTCGCTACGCAGGCTATCACACGGATTCTTATGAAAAGAAGAAGGACCGATTCCGTAGTGGCTTGAGTCTTGAGCTCAAGGAAAGGCTGAATCCCATCAAAGTGGATTCTTTCAATGAGCTGGATAACCTGGCAATCTCCCAAGAAGATTGCATGAAGGCCCTCAAGGCCAACATGAAGCGGAAAGCTCCAATGCTATCACCTAGCCTACCTACTCGAAAGTTTAGAGTGGTTCCCCCTTCAGCACCTCACAGGCCAACGCAGCCTGGGAGATGGGTTGCTCAACCTCTACCGCAGGCCGCACCCCATTTCCGTGGATTCCAACCACAGGGGCCATGGCCTACCCTTCCACCACTGCCACGCCCTGCCAATGGAAATTGCTATTTCACCTACAGGAATACAGGATACATTGCCAAAGACTGCCCCCGCAACAAGAATTAATGGCCTACCAAGCGTAATGCGATAGGCAACAAGGGAAGGAAGCCTAAGGTGCAGGTTCGACAAGGCAGGCTGAACTTCACCAACCTAGCAGAGCTCCAGGAAGGCACACCAGTCATGACGGGTACATTCTTTGTTCATACCCAACCCATCTTGATTTTGTTTGATTCGGGAGCATCCCATAGTTTCATTGGGAGTAAAATTGGTGCTAGATGTGGGTTAAGTTTCCGTCACACTAAAGGGTCATATATGATCTCTACCCTAGGAGGGAAGATAGCCTCAAACCAGATAAATCCGTTGGTACCTATCAAATTAGGTAACACCCTCTTTAAGGAAAACCTTATTATCCTTGGTCTAGAGGGAATAGATATTATCTTGGGTATGGATTGGATGACTCAGCACCAAGTGACACTAGATATCTCTACCCTAGCTGTCCACATAAATTCACCCCTCCACGGCAACTCTACCATAAACTTACCCCATCAAGAGTGCGTGAATTCCTATGCCTATCCAGCAGTTGAGACTCGATTGGAGGATATCCCGGTTGTCTGCGAGTATCCCGATGTATTTCCGGATAACTTGCCAGGCATGCCACCAGGCAGAGACATCAAGTTTGTCATTGAACTGCAACCCGGCACGGCACCAATCTCAAAGAGGTCATATCGGATGCCACCCGCAGAGCTGGCAGCATTGAAAACCCAACCGCATGAGTTATTGGAAAAGGGTTTCATTCGCTCAAGTACATCACCTTGGTGCTGTCCAACTTTGTTTGTGAAAAAGAAGGATGAGAGTCTGTGCATGTGTGTGGACTACCAACCTCTCAATGTGGTGACAATAAAAAATAAGTATCCGTTGCCCCGCATTGATGTTTTATTTGATCAGTTAGTTGGAGCCAGAGTATTCTCCAAGATTGATCCTCGCTCCGGCTATCATCAGATCAAGATCAGACCATTTGATATTCCAAAGACTGCCTTCTTGGCACGATATGAACTGTACGAGTACCTAGTTATGTCATTTGGGCTCACTAATGCACCTGCTTATTTCATGTATCTCATGAATTTGGTGTTCATGCTCGAGCTTGACAAATTCATCGTGGTATTCGTTGATGATATCCTAGTGTACTTGAAGAATGAAGAAGAGCATGCACAGTACCTTCATATCATTCTTCAATGCTTAAGGGATCATCAGTTGTATGCCAAATTCTCCATGTGCAAATTTTGCTTGGATAGTGTTAAATTTTTGGGACATACTATATCCAGCGACGGTATAGCAGTTGACCCTAGTAAAGTGCAAGAAGTGATGGACTGGAAGCTGCCCACTTTACTTCATCAAATTTGAAGCTTTCTCGATCTAGAAGGCTATTATCGGCAATTTATTCTGGATTTTTCAAAGATAGCTAAGCCTATGACTGAATTGTTGAGAAACGTAGTCAAATTTGTGTGGAGCGATAAATGTGAAGAAGCTTTCCACACATTGAGGAGATTATTGACCTCCGCACTGGTTCTAGCTCAGCCGAACATAACTAAGCTGTTCGACGTTTATTGTGATGCCTCCGGCACTGGACTTGGATGTGTTCTTATGCAAGACAACCGAGTCATTGCCTATGCCTCACGAGTGTTACGGCCACATGAGCTGAATTAACCTACACATGACCTTGAATTAGCAGTAGTTATACATGCTTTGAAGATATGGAGACACTATCTCATGGGGACTCATTGTAATATCTATACGGATCACAAGAGCCTCAAATATATCTTCACTCAAGCTGATATGAACATGCGTCAAAGAAGATGGTTGGAATTGATCAAGGACTATGATCTGGAAGTGCACTATAATCCCGGCAAAGCAAATGTAGTTGCGGATGCTCTGAGCTGCAAGGCTCATTGCAATTGTTGGTCGGCAACCAACTTCACCGAAACGTTACGCTATGAAGTCAGGAAACTCAATTTGGAGATTGTTCCTCAAGGTACGTTAAATCATATCTCTGTTGAACCTACCCTACACAATCAGATAGTCATGGCATAGTTAGCAGACAAAGAAATAAAGCTCATCAAGAAGAAACTTGCACAGAAAGATGAAGGTTATAAGCATTTCCGCCAAGATTGGCAAGGACTGGTATGGTACCATGACAGATTGGTCGTACCAAATGCTACCGATCTTTAGAAGTAGATTATGGATGAAGCACACCTTTCTAAGTTTTCAATTCATCATGCTAGTACCAAGATGTACCATGGCCTTCGGCAAAACTTCTGGTGGAGTGGAATGAAACCAGACATTGTGCGCTATGTCTCGGAATGTGACACCTGTCAACGAGTAAAGGCAAGCCACTTGAAGGTAGCAGGCACTCTACAACCGCTACCTATTCCCTTGTGGAAGTGGGAGGGCATAAGCATGGACTTCATAGTCGGATTGCTTAATACCTCTAGCAAGAATGATTCCATATGGGTTATAGTGGACAGACTTACCAAGACATCGCATTTCCTTCCTGTACACACCACTTACACCACACAGAAGCATGCGGAGCTGTATCTTGAACGGATAGTTTCCCTACATGGTGTGCTGAAGATGATCATCTCGGATTGAGGTATTCAGTTTGTAGCACACTTTTGGGAAACACTGCGCTTGGCACTAAGCTGATTCGTAGCTCAATGTATCACCCTTAAATGGATGGACAAACTGAGAGGGTCAATCAAATATTGAAAGATATGCTACGCGCTTGTGTCATCCACTACGACAAGAGCTGGGATAAATGTTTGCCTTTGGCAGAGTTCTCATACAACAATAGCTACCAAGCTAGCTTGCAGATGGCACCTTTCGAAGCCTTGTATGGTCGTAGGTGTCGAACTCCGCTAAGTTGGTCCCAGGCAGGAGAAAGAATGGTCTATGGACCCCACTTGGTGACTGAAGCGGAAGAGAAGATGAGGATTATCTAGGAAAACCTTAAAGCCGCTCAGTCCCGACAGAAGAGCTATTCCGATAAAACGAGGAAGCTGCTACAATTTGAAGTTGGCAATTATGTGTATCTCCGAGTGTCACCGACCAAAGGTGTACAACATTTCGGAATTAAAGGAAAACTAGCTCCCCGCTATATTGGTCCATATGAGGTTGTGGAAATTTGTGGACCCATAGCGTATTGGATTAAACTCCCTGAGAAGCTTGCAGCGATACATGACATTTTCCATGTCTCGCAACTCAAGAAGTGTGTTCGAGTTCCGACAGAAATTCTTGCACATGAGGAATTGGAAATCAAACCTGATTTATCTTACATGGAGTATCCTGTTAAAATCCTCGACCGGAAGGAAAGAAACACTCGAAGACAAGTAGTGAGAATGATCAAAATTCAGTGGAGTAATCATACAGAAGATGAAGGGACATGGGAAACAGAGGAGTACCTCAATGCTAACTTCCGAGGTTTTCTTTTCGATCAGATAGGTACGTTGCACAAACCACACTAGCCTTTCTTCACTTGAATCTCGGGGCGAGATTCCTTTAATGGGGGTAGGCTGTAACAACCATGGGTTAATTAAGTCTTGCTTAAGCCTAATAGAAGCAATCAGAAGCTAATCTAGCTAATCTAGCAAGAGAAAGGTCAAATTTGCCCTAAAAGCTCAAATTGGGGTTTAATTCAAAAAAGAATTTTGTATAGAAACTTAAATTTTTGCCAAACTAAAAGTTGTAGAGTTTTATGTTTCTAACAACTTTCCTTATTAGAGAAGAAGAGGTTCAAAAACTAGAATCAAAATCAGTAGCTTTTGAAACTCACTTCAAAAACTCCAAGTGCTGGAACTCAAGTCAAACCCTTTATACAAGTTTAAGTACTTCAGGTCCTTTACAACTTCACTTAATAGAGTTTGGCCAAACTCTGCATCAAAACCCTTAAAAAATCGGGTCACAGTCGACCAGAATGGTCAACTCTGCCCAAACTAGCAAATAATTCTATGTCTGAAAACAGTTCAAAGTATGTATCTTGGCAAGAAAATTACTCACAAAACTCAAATCAAACTTAAGTAAAACCCTTTATAAGAGTCTGAGACCCAAGTGTATACAACAACTTTGTAAATTAAACTTTTGCCAAATACATATCAGAGACCTTTCAAATTCCAAGACAAAAATAGCCAAATCACTAAAATCAGCTCAACACTACAGAATTGCCTAAGTCAGGAAGACAGGCGTTCTACCAAACTTTGAACCCTTATAGATCCAAATCCATCTCAATTTTGAACTGGAATCTTTTGTAAAGTTTAAACTTTGACCTGAGGACAACAGATCTTAAAAAGGGATATTTCTAAGTGTAGTTCAATGTTTTGGTTTAAATCTCACTTAAACCCCAACCCTTCACCCTGTCTCACGTCACCCCCGTGCTAGAGTGCGCACGACGCGTGCCTGCCCAGCTTGCCGCCACCACATGGACGTCCCCCACCGGCGAGCCCGTTGTGGCCTATCCGCACCATGACGAGACGAGTCGACGCACCGCCCTACCCAATGACCTCGCGACCCTATCCTCCCCCTGCGCGAGCATCTCCTTCGCCGAATGCCGTGCCATGCCCCGCCCGTCTCCCTCTACCACGCCATGGCCGCTCACCGCCCAGCTCCATTCCACCTAACCTCGCCGTAGACTATGATAGCACGAGAGCCCACTCGCCAACCCACTTGCCCGGCAAACCCGCTGTTGTGAACTTTCAAGCTTCTCGAGCCAATGGCTGGAAGATTTGCCCCCGCAAGCTTGCTCCGCTCCGCCAATGGCGGCACCGCCAATCACTCGCCCGCCAGCTACTCCCCAGCACCCATCAGCCACACCGTTTACCTCTGCTGGCTCCACGCCGCCTTGCAGCGCCTCCCTAGCCCCTATAAAAGGACCAATTGTGCCGTCTGCTCCATTCCCCCGCACCCAAACCACGTGAAGCTCTGCCCAAGTTCTGCTCTACCACTGCTCGCTGTGGAGACCCCACCTCCGCGTTGCCCAGCCGCTCAACGCCACCTCCGGTAGCTTCACCGCAGCCACGCGAAGCCTCTTGCACCCTCTGTTGGCCGCCGGAAGCCTCGTCGGCACCCAGACACCGGAATCCTCCACCGTGGCTCGTGTTTTCATCCCCACTGCCGTTCTTCGCCGATGAGCCCACTCCACCATCGCAACCTTCACCAGACCTTCTTCAGGTGAGCACGCGCACACACCCAGCCCTCTGTTCCCGCCGGTTAAACCCTAGGTTTGCCGAAATCACACTCGCCTCGCCACAGGCCGCCATAAGGACCAATTTGAAGAGTTTTAGAAGTTGCAGGGGCCTAGTTGTAGAACCAGAGGGTAAATCTAGGGCCTATCTGTAAATCTGCCATGGCTTTATGTGTTTTAAATGGTTTTAAATGAACTGAACTTTGGAAAAGCATAGATAAATGTAGAAAAATCAAGAAATTTGTCAAACCACTTTTGTTAGACTCAGTAAGCAAAATAGTTTCATGGAAAAATAACTTCGCCTATGTTAATGTTAGAAAATAATGCTCTATAATTTTATTTCTTATTTAGGCCAATTAAATCATAGTAAATCACAGAAAAATGTAAAAATAACAAAACCACCTTTGAGATGTTTGCTGTAGTGAGAAGAACCTTAGAAAAATAATTTGCTACCTAGTTTGGAACTTTAAATAACAGTTTAACTTCTATTTGTGAAATCTATAGTTATATTTATCTTTTTGCTTGGAGATTAATCTAGAGCAGAGAAAAATGCGAATCCACTTGGAGTAGTTCAGTTTTGAAGTATGGATCTTAGGAAAAAATATGAAACCCTGGTTGACACTTAATGAGACACACTTTCCTTTTTATGGAAAAATAAATAGGGAATATATGTGGAAAATAGATGTCCTTCACTAAAAATCATGAAAAATTTACCAAAGTCTCTGTCACACACATTCAATCCGCTGCTAAAGTTTCACTCTCAGAATCACTATAGATTTTGAGATAAAAATGGTTAAGTACATGCTACCTTTGGGTAATGAAACAATTTTAATTATTTTTGTACTATTCGAATGGATCCCAAATTTTTACAGTGACTCAGTGATAACATGATTGAGTTACTGCTAAATTCTCAGTGTCCTATGTTAATGTTTGAATATGGAAACAAAGTTTGGAAAATGAACCAATTTAAATGAATAAAGGAAACGTTAAGTGATGGTAAGTTAAATGGTAATTTATGGAAGAGGTATAGAAAAACATTCAAAAACAGGATAACTTTCCAAATGAACCTTGAGAAACCCAGAGTGACCCTAATTTTTTTGTGAAGTCTAAATTGTAAAACCTTAAATGTGTACACAATCAACACCAAAGTCAACCCCGAGTTTTATACCACAACACACCTTACATCATGAAGTTAATGAAAGTCTAGAACCTTGTTTAGGTGAATGTGGTTGAAATGCAATTTACACTTCAACAATAATTTATGTCTTGCTTCCTGCATGTGAAAGCATGGAAAAGATTGAACTATCTGCATATGCATATCATGTAGAAGTGAATCTTGCTGACGGAAACTACGAGCTCCACCCCACGCCTGAAGGGGAACCTGCCACAGAGCTACATCACGTGGAAGCTGGGCTGGAGCCAAATCAAGACCCTAAAGGCCAGCTAACTTTCTCTGAACCTGAAAGCAAGCCCTAGTGCATGATTCCTTGTGTTAAACTTATGCAATTTGTTAATGCTTATGATTGTGCATTTACGTTTCTAGGAGTTGATTGAAACCATAGATGCATGAACTTAGTACCCTTTGATTTGAACACTAGTGTGATAAGTCGAATAGATGCAATGCTTAAATAGGATACGGTAAAAGTCGAGTGATTGCCTATCACTCGCGAGTTATAGGAGTTGATTGCTTTACTTATGTTATAACCATAAGGACAATGGACGAGGTCGGGCTTTATTGTTCGATACTTGGTGGTTTGCCCCGTCTATCTACTTAAAATGGACTAAGGTCAAAAAGTGATAGCGTTCGTGATCAAGTGTTTGAAAGTACTAATCTCATACCTAGTATGGGATGGGGAAGCGTAGTACCCGATTGAACCAGGATGTCAGCGTTTCATTCCACTGTCTCTGGAAATTGAGTTTTCCCTTGGTGCATTATGTGGTGACAAGTGCAGTCACAGTACGGCAGAGGTTGGGACTGTCGGGCCTTGTACCAAGCGAAGTGGACCTGACACGTGCCTGGGAATTGATGGGGAGGACTGACAAGTGAAGCAACCCTTCGTGGTGCGCGGATGTCATGGGATTAGGTTTACCATGCATGGTTAATAAACTCAATTTGAATCGTCTGGCTCTCACAATTTGGGACTACTTGACCGCTATGCTACACTGAGTAAAGATGGAACATGATGGAAATATTAAACTTGATGCTTATCATTAATTGTTTGAAAACTATGTTTGCTTAGTATAAGTTGCTAATTTAGACTTGTTAATGAACTTAGAACCTGAGCTAAAATATTAAAAGTAAAGATCAACATTAGTTGCTTTTGGCAAAAACAAACCCACAGCCAGTGAGCCTTCATGTCTAGAAGTTAGTGGTTTAGCAACCATTGTCGGGTCAGTCTTGCGGAGTATTAGTTGCTCAGCCTTGCTTGTGGCATAACTTTTCAGGTAATATCGATAGTTTGGCTGTTAGCAGCACTTGGCCTACCCAGCTCCCTCCGGGTTGGACGATCGAGTGGGATCCCTCCTTGGACGGCGAGGACAGGGAATATTGATATCATGGTCGGCTTCGCCATGGTATTATGTATCGACATTTAGCTTCCGCATGTTTTACTTTTTTGTTGTTTACAAGCTTGCAAACTCTGTCTGAATTTTGAAAACTCTGATGTAATAAAATGTTGAACTATGTTAATGTGATGGGAATGTTGTAATCTCTGTAACCACTCACCTTCGTGTGAGCAATGCTTCTCGATCCTGAGTATGTGGTTTATCAGATGGAATCCGACGGACGACCTAGTTGGCTTGTTTAAAGTGCATGATCGCATGTTAGGCGACTTAAGTGCATTTTAGCCAAGTTAATTTGGGCGGTTCCGCCACACCATGGGCGGAATCTCGAAATGGGCAGTAGAACTTGGAGCGCTCTCCCTAGAATTCAGGCCATGAACCGCGATCAAATCCAAAGCTCTAGTCGATTTCATGGCAGAGTGGAGGAAGAATTAATTACCAACACCAGCAAAACGCCCAGAGCATTGGGTCATGTACTTTGATGGGTCACTCAAGCTTGAAGGCGCTGACATAGGAGTACTCTTGATATCCCCCAAGGGTGAACAACTCAAATATGTTATCCAGATATTCTGGGAGGTGTCCAATAATGAAGCCGAGTATGAAGCGCTACTACATGGGTTATGCCTAGCAGTATCCCCAGGGATCAAGAGATTACTAGTCTACGATGACTCGTTAGTAGTATTCAACCAAGTCAATGATGAGTGGGACCACAACAAAGAAAACATCGATGCGTATTGCAAAGAAGTGAGCAAGCTGGAAAATAAATTTTCAGCCCTGGAGTTCACGTTGTGCGTGACAACAATGTCGCTGCAGACGTCCTATCCAAGAGGGGTTCAACACGTGCTTTGCAAGCCATCCGTTACAGAGCAGGCACCCTTAGCAACCACCGATCGCGGCCTAGCAGAACCAGACTAGGAGGTTATGATGATTGATGTGGATTGGAGAACACCATTTATTGACTACATCAAAGAGCACAAACTACCCTCAGACAAGACACAGCCAGAGCAAGTCTTACGACAAAGCAAAAACTATGTACTCATCGGAGACAAGCTATACAGAAGAGGTCCATTATCCGGAGTACTCATGAAGTGTGTCACACGAGAGGATGGCAAGGACATATTGGAAAAAATACACAAAGGGATCTACGGCAACCACGCGTCTTCGCGTACGATAGTAGGAAAGGCTTTCAGAGCAGCGTTTTACTGGCCTACGGCACTAGCCGATGCAGAGAGCACTAGTCCGTCAATGCCAAGGTTGTCAGTTCTTTGCAAAGCAACAACATGTCCCTGCCTACAAGCTCATCACGATACCTCCAACATGGCCCTTTGCATGCTGAGGGCTCGACATGATTGGACCACTCCCAACTGTGCCCGAAGGACTCAATCGAGTACTCGTAGCCATTGACAAGTTCACCAAGTGGATTGAAGTGAAGCCTGTCACCTGCCCCAAGGTTGATAGAGTACTCAACATCCTCAACGAGATCGTCCACGCTATGGATTCTCAAACCGGATCATCACGGATTTAGGCTCCAATTTCAACAACCACGAATTCTGGGAGTACTGTGAAAGTAGCGAAATCGATGTTCATTATGTCTCTGTCGCTCACCCAAGAGCCAATGGCCATGTTGAACATGCCAATGGGATGCTACTAGAAGCTTTGAAGAAAAGGCTGCATGACATTGGCAACACCAAGGGATGCAAGTGGCTCAAAGAACTACCCAATTTACTCTAGGGGCTACATACTCAACCGTGCAAGCCTACAGGGCAGTCACCCTACTTTCTGGTCTATGGATAAGAAGCCATACTCCCTACCGATGTAATGTGGAAATCTCCCACAGTTGAACAATACGAGGAAGGCGCGGCAGAAGAAACAAGGCACCTAGACAAAGACAATCTAGAAGAAGCCCGCTGTGCGGCACTCGTCCAGTCAGCAAGGTACCTTGAAGGACTCCGCCGTTACCATGATCACAACGTCAAATAATGTTCGTTCAACGTCAGAGACATGGTCCTCAAGCGCATCCAAGACACCACAGGGTTGCACAAACTCAATTCGCCATGGGAAGGAGCTTACATCGTATCCAAGGCCACAGGCCTAGGATCCTATAGGCTACAACATCTCTCTGGCGAAGACGTCGAGAACTCGTGGAACATTGAGCATCTCTGTCGTTTCTATCCCTAGTCAGTAGACTACGGGACATTGTACATAGGCCACTGGCCTCAACCTTTTTATATACTAATGCAATTACTTTTCAGTGGCAGTCAACTCCATAAGCGGCTCACAAAGGCGGGTCAGCTGCAACCATGAGCTATTCAGCTCTCAAGGCCTCAGCACCCCAGTTTGACTTGTAATCACAAGTCTACTTGAGTTATTCAACTCACCAAGTGGCTCACAGAGGTGGGTCAGCTATGAGCTATTCAACTCTTAGGGCCTCAACGCCCCAATTCGACTTGTAGTCACAAATCTACTTGAGTTAACTCACCCAGTGGCTCACTAAGGTGGGTCAGCAGCTACCATGAGCTAGTATGCTCTCTGGGCCATAACACCCCAACTTGGCTTGTATTCACAAGTCTAAATGAGTTATTCAACTCATCCAATGGTCTATAAATACGGACTAGTAGGGAAACAAGCCAACAAGTCTATGGAAGAGTACACAAGACTGCTCATTTCAACTAGTTATCTCATATATGCATTTTTCGTATTAACGAATCTTTCAGGATACATCAATGCTTCCACCCCAAGAAGTTGGAATGTCAAGAGTACAACAAAAGTGCTCAACAATGACTGCAAGCAACTGCCTACTGGCGGTTACATCAGAAGTCCCAAACTTTTACTATATCACGCTAAGCATGCGCGGATGAGCTTGAAGACTACTCCAACACCAGGAGCAAGAAGCATCGAGGAGCAGGAAGTGCACGCAACGAAGCTGCATTCTTGGCAGTTGTGCCCTACTCCTCCCCTTGACGGTGACCTGGATGTAGACCGGGGCATACAATACCCCTGTCGTCTCATCCAGCATCACCTCCCTCTCTCTTCCAGAAACACCCGGAATAAGACTATGAGTACACATCGTGTACTCATAGAAACTCCGAAGAGAGGGAGCTGTCGGAACCACACCACTGTCCTCAACCAAATAGCTGGAGAAAAATTAGGAAACTCACCTTTCTCCGCCAGCGAGCTCTAGTGTCAATACATCCAAAGAGCAGGAGAAAAGTTGAGGCGCACGATGCTTCCTCGTATGAGGATTCTTCTAGCATCGCAGCCACCGAACTCAGCTCAAGGATCTGTAGAGGGAATGTGGAACATCAATACAAGGAATCTTCTAGCACTAGAGCGCTCATTGGAAGCTTGCCACCATCAAAGAGAAGAAGCCTAAGGCCAACTACTGCTATAACTCGAGCCATGCTTTTCACAGAGGCAGATGGAGCTCTATTTATAGCCAGGAAGCCAAGCTACCATCCCAGAATCGCCGCCACACATTCATGACTACATAGTGAAAAGCTTGCCCCATTGCCTGGCACAAGTACAGTACCCACGTGCAGAGCCAACCGACTAGAGTAAACGCTCGCATGTGATCCGCCCTACTGCAAAATGACAAGGTACGGATAGTACTCTCGTGCATCCTCTTAGATACTCTTGCAATAATGCAGACGGAAAGGATAAAGGCATAGTGTTCTCGTGCGTCCTCTTGGGTACACTCATAATAATGCAAAGAAAAAAGGATGACTACTTCCACTGCAAGGCTACGAGTGGTAAACTACCACAGACTACTCATCAGCCGAACTCACAAGTAGCTCGCAGATACGACTTGTGTCAAGTCAACAATAGACAAATGCTCAACAAAGTACTAAGGATCATCACAGCTGCACTATTCAGAAACTGCAATACAATATTTCAGTTCCTCCAAAAGATCATTGTTCAAAGGCACAAAGTTCAGGAGCAGTTACAATAGAAAGAAATCCATATGACTACTGCAGGTTGATGAACTTGGCTACTTCCTCGGCTATAGGGTCCAATTCTTCCATGTATTGCTAATAACTGTGGCGGAACCACCCAGATTAACCCAGCTAAAGTGTACTCAACATCGCCTCATATGCGAGCAGACACTTTAACCAACTTAAAATGGCAGTCCGTCGGGTTTCACTCGATAAAACCACGTGTCTCGGATCCAAACAAAACATACTTGAATGAAGACGAGTCCAGAGATTACAACAATCTAGATAAATTATTACAGGTCCCACATTTAGTTATTACAACTCAAGAGTTCAAAACCATGAAGTAAAGTTTCAGAGTTCAAAAGTAGCAAAAAAAAATAAATGATGGTTCTAACATCGATACACAATACCATGGTGAAGCCTGCCATGATATCAAACACCACGATCCTCACCGATTGAGGATGGGTCCCAAACAAGTCAACACCAACAACCATACCTGAAAAACAAGCCACAAGCAAGGGTGAGTATACTAATACTCAACAAGGTTTACCCGCCAAGTGGTAACTACTCCACCGACTCTAAGTCATGCAACGCTTTTTAGCTTAGGGGTTTGTTTTGCTAAAAACTTCTAAAGTACGTCCTTACTTTCAAGTTTTAGCGCCAAGTTCTAGTTTATTAACCATTCTAGGTAAGCACCTATTCTAAGCAAGCATGCTGAACAAACAATTTAATCAAGCATCAGTATTAGTCATCATCCTTTGTTCCACTTCTTACTCAATGCAGCATAGTGATCAAGCAGTCTCAAATTGTGAGAGGTAGACGATTCGAATCGAGTTTCTTAACCTTGCAAGGTGGACCTAAACCCATGATATATGCTACTGCCACGCCCGGTTCACATATATCAGCCGTCCCCATCAATTCGTGGTGTTTGTCTAGAGCTCACTTCCCTTGGAATACAATGCCCCACCGGTCCCGGAACGTCACCGTATCGTGGCTTCCCTTATACCCACATGCAGCCGCATGGGAACCTAGTTCCAAAGAGAGCGGGGTAAAGGTCCATGTCGGTTCAATTAGGTACTAGGTTTCCCCATCTCATACTAGGTATGAGCTTAGTACTTTCAAACACTTGACCATGAACACCATCACAGTTCGACCATAGCAAAATTTTCTACTAGACAGACGGGGCAATCCACCAATTCAGAACCAATTGCCCGGCCCCGCCCATCAATCCTTATGATTTCAACATAAGTAAACATGCAACTCCTATAGCTCGCGAGTGATAGGAAATCACTCGACTTTTACCGAGTCCCTATTTAGCATTGCAACTACTCGTCTTATCATACTAGTATTCAAAACATAGGTACCTAGGATCATGCAACTATGATTTCAAGCAACGCCTATAAACTTAATGCACAAACATAACTAGCATAAGTAGTGCACAAATTTAGAAAACTGGGATATGCTCCGAGGCTTGCCTTCCTGTTCTAAGTTAGTGGGGAGCTTGTTGGATGCTTCGCTGATCTCCTGCTCGGCCTCGACACGTGATGCAGCTCGACAGGAACTTTCTCAGTTGTTGGGAGCAGTTCGTATGTTCCATCTGCGAGATTCTCTTCTACACGAGATGCATATGCAAAAGTTCAAGTTTCCATGCTTTCACATGTAGGATGCAAAACATGAATTATTGCTTAAGTGTAAAATGCATTTCGATCACATTCACCTAAACAAGGTTCTAAAACTTTCATTATCTTCATGAAGTAAGGTGTGCTATGATATAAAACCCAGGGTTGACTTTGATGGTGATTGTGTAGACATATACGGTTTTACAATTTAGACTTCACAAAGAAAGGTGGGGTCACTCTAGGGTTGCTCAAGGTTCATTTAGAAAGTTATCCTGTTTCTGAATATTTTTTTGTACCTCTTCCAATATTTCCCACATTACCTTCACTATTACCTAATAGTTTTTCTTCATTTCTTTTTTGGGTTTAACTTCCATAATTTGTTTCTACATGCAAATAGTGAGATATGGCACTGAAAGTTTAACAGAGAGTTATACAAGTGCAATAGAGGTTCCTGAAATTTTTCCATGACTTTTGGTGAAGGACATCTATTATCCATATTTTTCCTTCATTTAAACTTGTATAAAAGTTTAATCATGTTTCCATTGGTTTCTTGCAGTGACCATTATTTTTCCTAGCAAGTATGTTGCATTTGTGGCCCAATAGAAGTGGCTTTACATTTTTCTCTATTTTAATCCATTTTTTATGCAAAAAGTGAGATTTCACCTAAGGTTTCAAAGTTTAAACTAAAACAGTGTGTTAAATATCTGAACTAGTGTCACCACTATTTTATTCAGCACAAGCTCAGTGTAACAAAGCTAATAGAGGTGGTTTTGCTATTTTACCATTTTTATGTGATTACCAAGCATTTAAAGGCTTAAACAAGAAATAAATCCTAGGGAACAATATACAACAGTGACATGTGCAAAGGTATTTTTCTGTGCAACTACACTACTTATTGATCCTAACAAAAGTGGCTTGACATTTTTTTTAAGTTTTCTACAATTTGTTCTACATTTTCAAAGTTCAGCTCATTTAATCCATATTTTAAATAGAAAAGGCGCTAGCAATTTTACTCGGGGCCCCTTACAGGTTTTAAACATTCATGAACACGTCCCTGAATCTTACGTGTAGGCCCCTGGAAAAACTGAAATTGACGCAAAGGGGTCCTTGGGCTCCTGCCGGCTTGCCGGGGCAAATTCCGAGCGGTGGCGCAAAGGTGGAAAGGGAGGGGCTGGGCGCGATACGCGACTCACCTCGAGTGGGTTTGGTGAAAGAGTGGGTGGCGGAGGTGGCTCGGAGAGGGCAAATGGCGTTGGGGAAGAACAGCGGCGGTGCGGTTCCTCCTCCGGCTCCGACGACTGCGGATGAAGGCGGCCAGGCCCTCGGGGAGCTCCAGCGGGGTGCGGGAGGGCGATAGGGGAGCTTAGGCGGCAATGGTGAAGCGCGGGAGTGGGGGCTCCATGGTGAGCTTGCGCTGCCGTGGATGTGTAAGGGAGCAGTGGTGCGGGAGGGGTCCTCCGACGAGCACTAAAGCCTTTTATAGGCCTGGGCGTGTGCGTGCGGCTGTGAAGGGAGGCTGCAGAGCTGGAGGATAAGAGCGGGCTGTGGTTAGGGGAGGAGAATGAGAAGGAATGCCGTTGCCTGGCAGCCATGGTTGGCAGGTGGAGATGCGGGTCCGCGGGTGATCTCCCGGCCATTGGCCGCACGCGATTGCGAGCGCGAAGGATCGGTTTGCCTTGCGTGCACATTGGCCTGCTGCGGGAGCTCATGGTGTCCCATCCACACAGCAAGTGGCGGAGGGAGCTTGGCCATTTGCCAACGATGTCGTGCGGGTAGTGGTGTTCGCGAGCGCATTCTGTGGCGAAGGCGATAGGGTGGCGGGAATGTGGTGACAGGGGTGAAGATGGCATTGTACACTCACTGGGCAGCTGGCCGGGCCGTCCCATCTTTGTCTTGGCCGTGGTTGGGCAGCGGCGGCTCGCTAGTGTGGTGGCACAACGTGGTGCACGGCGACAGGCGCACGAGGCGAGCGCGCTCTGGGCATCGCGGTGGAATGCGATGTCGTGCGTCCAAGTTGTGTTCAAGCGCAAATTTCTTGAAATTTTTAAAATGCAGTTGAAATTTTCCCAAACTATCGTTTGTAGCCCTGACCTCAACCTACAAGTCCTAGAAAAACTCTTTGTGCAAATTTGGGCTGAAACTGAAGTTAAATGAGCTCAAACTTCGTGGGAACGCCGAAATTCAAGACTTAGCAGAATTTCGAGTTGAGGTTGATTTGAAAGTTTCATCTGACTTTGGCTAGGTTTTTGAAATGGTTCTGCTGAAATTTTAGCCAAGGGCAAATGGGTGAAGTTGTAGTACATGTTGTATACTCAAACTTTTGTAAAAGGTCTAACTCGAGTTCAGTGTAAGTTTTGTGAGAAATCTTCATGCCAAGTTGAAGACTTTCACTGTTTTAGACTTAGGGCTGAGGGGCTGGATTTGAATTTGTTGCTGAGTTTAGCCTAGAAGTTGAAAGGCTTCTGGGGTGATTTAGCCCAAGCTTCAATAAACAAACTTGTTCTCCAAAGTGTACTCTACAACCTTTGTAAAATCTCCAACCTTATGCCAGGCCTAGAATTTAAAATAACAGAAGCCAAACTACTCTTAATCAGCTATATTTTCAGGACTTCGTGATTTTGAGTATGAGTTGAATTGCTACTGAATTTAAATCTAGTTTTTAAACATCTTCCTCTCCAAATTAGACAAAGTGCAAATAAGAAAATTTGTTTGTAATGCAAGGTTCTACAACTCTTAGATTGACAAAAATTCAAGTTAATATATAAAATTTCATATTATGAACTGCCCCTAATTTAAGCTCCTAAAGGGCATTTTTGACCTTTCAAGTGCTAGATTAGGCTTCTAATCACTTTATTCAAGCTTAAGCAAGGTTAATTTAGCTAGGGTTGCTACAGCCTGCCCCCCTTAAAAGGAATCTTATCCTGAGATTCGGGTGAAGAAAAACTAGTGTGGCTGTGCAACGTGCTTCCCTGATCGAAAAGAAAACCACGGAAGTGTTTGTTTAGATACTCTTCGGTTTCCCACGTAGCTTCATCTTCCGTAAGATTACTTCACTGAATTTTATACATCCTTACCACTTATCTTCGAGTGTGTCTTTCCTTTCGGTCAAGGATTTTGATGGGAAATTCCACATAGGATAAATCAGGTGCGATTTCAAGATCCTCTTGTTCAAAAATTTCCGTCGGAACTCGAACACACTTCTTAAGCTGTGAGACATGGAAGATGATGTGTATCGCTACAAGCTTCTTGGGGACTGTGATCCAATATGCAACTGGTTCGCATATTTCCACAATCTCATATGGACCAATGTAGCATGGAGCCAACTTTCCTTTTTTTCCAAAGCGTTGTACACCCTTAGTCGGTGATACTCCCAGCAGTTGCTTGGACACCGACTTGTCCATGTCTTGGACTAGGCCATTAATCTTCATTGACGCATCCCTAACCCTCTCTAGCAAGAGACGAGGCTCTACTCCTTCTTTTGGGGGCTCCACCATGTCGACCAGAGGTCGTGCCGCATCAGACCACTCCTGTAGAAGTTCTTGTTGCGCTTTGAGAGTAGTCATGGCCCCAACTAGGCCAAAATCACCATCTTGGTGCATTTTAGACTCCTCCTCTAGATCGCGCTCTCTTTTCTCCAACTGGCTTTTGAGCTTTTCATGCTCCTTCGTCAGCCTATAGAAGGCATTCTTCCAGTCAGTGATTGTGTTCTTCAACACAGTCTCCTGGCTTTTCAGCTCTGCAAAACAGCAACGGGTAGTCAAAAGACAGAACACATACAATAGACAACTCAAAGACTACGTGCACGAGTACTCACCCTCAACTTTATGGTGCAAGGACTTGTTGCGCGCAACAATGCGGCTCTTTTCACCTTCAAACTCCCACCGCTCCACCTAGAATGATGCAACAGCGCTATCATACTGCTCCAAAACCTGGGCAGTCCGTCGACGCTCCTCGCTAATTTCCTTCTCTAGAAGCTCAACGCGACGCGCAACCTCACTTTGTTCCTACAGAAGTTGGACATTTTGGCGAGATTTCTTAAATAGATCCCGAGTACAAAAAAACCAGTACTTTCAATGGAAAACTAGTCACTCAAATCAAGCAAGAAGATTACAAAAGCTAAACTCACCTTAGTATATGCCACGATACGCTGGTTCATCTCCAAGATGGAGGATATGGCCTGTGGTTCCAACAAGGGGCTCTCAATGTGGCGGATCCACTTCGGATCTACTTGGTTAAACATGATTTAGCCGCCTGATACGCGACGCTCATGCCCAAGCCGAGTAAACACGAAGTTCCGTCGGATTTCCTCCGATTTAACCACTTGAACAGGACAATTTTAGCAGACCCACACGAAGGTGAGCGGTTCCAGAGAATACAACAAGTCCACCGAGTTAACAACTTAACCACTTATTTTAGTTGGGAAATAAACATCAGAGTTTTACAAGGTTATCAAGAAAGACAACAGAAGATAAAACCACTAGTGGAAGCAAAACGTCGGGGTCGGACGTCCCTAGTGAGGCCAGCCGGGACATCACTGATCCCTCTCCTCGCCGTCCGAGGAGGGATCCCACTCGACCGTCCAACCTGGAGGGAGCTGGGGCGGCCAAGTGCCAGCGGGAGAAGGGTTGGGAGCAGCAACTTCACCTGAAAAACAGGAGCCACAACAAGGCTGAGCTACTAAGCTCAACAAGACTTAACCGACAAGAGTAAAGCTACTCCACACTTCTAGACATGCAGGGCTTTTTGGCTGAAGGTTTTGTTTGCCAAAGGCACTAAGTAAAACCCTATTTTCAAGTTTTAGCTCAGGTTCTAAGTTCATTATCCGGTCTAGGTTTTGCAGCTATGCTAAACAATCATAGAACCAACCAAGGTAGGTATATATATATCAACAAAACCATGTCATCATCAGATTCCTCATTTACTCAGGGTGACATAGCGATCAAGCAGTCTCAAGCAGTCTCAAGCAGTCTTTAACCATGCATGGTGAACCTAACCTCACGACATCCGCGCACCCGGAGGTCGCTTCTTGTGTCGGCCTTCCCCATCAATCCCCTAACCCGTGTCGGGCCCATTTCCTTTGGTGCAAGGTTCCACAGACCCGGCCTCTGCCGTTCTGTGACCACGCATGCCACCACGTGCGACATCCAGCAGGGGAAACTCCGTTCCAAGAACAATGGGGGGACCGCTCACGTCTAGGTTCAATCCGGTACTAGGCTTCCTCATCCCATACTAAGTATGAGGTTAGTACTTTCAAACACTTGATCACGAACACCACCACTGTCGGGCCTTAGTCAAGTTTCATAGATAGATGGGGCGATCAACCGACCACCAAAGAGTTACCCAAACCCTGCCCCGTCCATCGTCCTTACAATTGTAACAGAAGGGTAGACAACCAACTCCTGCAACTCGCGAGTGACAGGAAATCACTCGACTTTTACCGCTGCCTATTTAAGCAAGCAGCTACTCGGTCCAACAGCTAGTGTTCAGATCAGGGGAGCTACGTTATGCATCTAGGGTTCCAAACAACTCCTATACGTAAATGCACAAGCATGTTAAAGAAGGCATGCGCAAGTTTGGTAAAACAACACAGGGTTTTCATGCAACCGGGGCTTGCCTTCGAGCAAGGAGGAAGAGAACTGCTCGACTTCTGGGGCGGCTTCGGCTTCAAAGGGCAGGAGCTCAGCTACACCGTCGTCTTCTGGCGCCGGGTGCAGCTCGTAGAAGCCGTCGGTGAGGCGCAGCTCTACACGAATGCAATGCATTAGTTAGCATAGACGGTTATTTCAACAGCAACACTTGCAAGTCTGAGCCCAGAAACTCGTGACAAAAAGCAGGAGGGTGGGAAGGTTCAAGGGAGCTGGTGGAGATCAAGAGGTAAGGGTCTGAATAAAGGAACTTGTGATCTGACCCTTAAACTAGAGGGTTGGTGTGCTAGGGATCCTCAGACTCAACGCTGAAGGGTTCCCAAGTTTTACACATACACCCTCGGTTTGAAGAAAAAGGTTCTAGCCGAGCCCTTGGGCGAGGTGGAGATGGGTCGGCGGAACAGACAGGGTCGGGCGAGACAGAACCGGGGTCGGGCGGATAAGAGGGGTCGGGCGAAGCGGACAGGGGTCGGACGAGGCGGACCAGGGCTCGGCAGCTTACCTTCTTCCTACAAGGAAAGCTTGGGGTCGGGAAGAAACAGGCCTGGGCGGAGGGGCTAAGGTTTTGAACAATGGCTAGGTCCTGCAGTACTCCGGCGCTGGTAGTGCTTCTTGTGGATCACAAGTGAGCTCTTACGCAGCACGGAGGAGCAAGCGGCTGGATGGCTTGGGGAAAACGGAGTGGAGCGGGGAGAAGAGTTCCTCAGGAACTTAGTGTGTGGCGCTAGGAGCTCGAGCAGGGAGTAAGAGAAATGGCGGAAAGGCAGTGATGGCGGAGGGAACTCCGGCGGGGCTCGCGCATTCCCTTTTATAGCGGCTGGGAAGGGAGAAGGGAAGCGACACGGGAGTGAGAAGGGGAGCGGCGCGAAGGCCGGGGAAGAAGCAATGGAGTGCTCTGCCTGGGCGGCGATTGAGCGATGAGGGCGGTGGAGCAGGACTTCGGGGATGACACCAGCGGTCATTGGGCTCTGGTGTCAGGGCGGCGCAGGAGCGGGTATGCCGGTGGTTGAAATTTGGCGGAGGCGGGCGTCGTCGTGCGGTAGAGTTGATGGAAGTGACTGGGTTAACGGTGCTAGAATCGAGGGCGCTCAGGTGAGAAGACAGGCAGCCGCAGGTGCGCGGGCGAGCGCGGAGCAACAGATTGTCGTGCGGCTTCTGACAGGACGGGGAAAGGAGTTGTCGCTGCCGTGGTCAGGGTTGGCGGAGGAGGAATCGTCGAGTAGCGAAGACCAGGCGGCGCGACTGTGTCGAAGTGACGGAAAAGACGGGCGATATCGGGCTCGGCGGCTGGGATCTGGTGATGTGATGATGGGCGCAGGAGGCGAGGCGTTGCAGAAAGGTTGCAGAGGGGCTTCCGCTGCAATTGGGGAAGGGGGCGCGAGAATCCATTCGGTCGCGGGTCAGAGACGAGGCGGAGCGGCGGGCGTCGGAGAAGTTGAGCCACGCGGCGGGGAAACTCTGAAGCGGGCATGCAACTCGAGTGCGCATGTCGCGGAAGATCTAGGAGAAAAAGATCTCATGGGTCCACCGGTCAGATAGAACGGACGTTTTGGGAAAGACTTAGAAGGATCCGACGGTGTGTTGGGGTCGGCGGGGTCGGAACTGAAGACAGGCGGGGAGGGGTCAGGTCTCAGGGGTCAGGACCGGTCGGGAGGTTGAACACTTAGGCTTGGAAAGCTAAGACAGGTGATCAGGGCTCGGATTAAGATTAACTTGGAAGATTTGGGGGCCGGTTGTCACAGCCTACCCTTCTTAAAAAGAATCTCGTCCCGAGATTCAGGTATCAAAGTAGGGTGTGCCGTTCTTACCTCCTTGATGAGACAGAAAACCTGGGAAGTGCTTGTTCAGATACTCGTCTGTTTCCCATGTTGCTTCATCCTCCGTGTGGTTCCTCCAGAGGATCTTGTACATTTTGACCATTTGGCGCCGGGTATGCCTCTCTTTCTGGTCAAGAACTCGGTCTGGGTACTCGGCGTAGGTTAGGTCGGACTTGATCTGTTGCTGCTCTAGCTCTAAGATCTCGGTTGGAACTTGGACACATTTCTTTAGTTGAGACACATGGAACACATCGTGTATGGCCGATAGCCGTTCTAGGAGTTGGATCCGGTAAGCCACGGGTCCACAGATCTCCACAATTTCATAAGGGCCAATGTAGCGGGGAGCCAACTTTCCTTTCACTCCAAACCGTTGCACTCCTTTGGTCGGGGAGACTCGAAGATACACATGATCACCAATATCAAACTGGAGGGGCCTTCTTCGCCTGTCGGAATAACTCTTTTGTCGAGATTGGGCAGCCTTGAGAATTTCTTGAATTACCCTTACTTGCTCTTCGGCTTCTGCCACTAAGTCAGGGCCATAGATCTGTCTTTCTCCTGCTTGGGACCAGTTCAAGGGTGTCCGACATCTCCAGCCATACAAGGCTTCAAACGGTGCCATCTTCAAACTGGTCTGGTAGCTGTTGTTGTAGGAGAACTCTGCCAAGGGCAGGCACTTTTCCCAATTTTTGTCATAATGGATGACACAAGCTCTCAACATGTCTTCAAGGATTTGATTGACTCTTTCAGTTTGACCATCAGTTTGAGGATGATATGTTGAGCTACGGATGAGCTTGGTGCCCATGGATGCTTGTAGCTGTTCCCAAAAAGCGTGCCACAAACTGAACTCCTCGATCAGAGATGATGGTCTTGGGTACACCGTGTAGGGAAACTATGCGGTCGAGGTACAACTCCGCATACTGCTTGACTATGTGGGTGGTGCGGACAGGAAGGAAGTGGGCGGTCTTGGTCAGGCGGTCCACTATAACCCAGATGGAGTCATATCGCTATGATGTAAGGGGCAGTCCAACTATAAAGTCCATGCTGATGTCTTCCCATTTCCAAGAGGGAATAGGTAGAGGCTGCAGGGTACCTGCTACCTTTAGATGGCTGGCCTTAACACGTTGACAGGTATCACATTCTGAAACATAACGGGCAATTTCCGACTTCATTCCACTCCACCAAAAGGTTTGGTGGAGATCATGGTACATCTTATTGCGGCCAGGATGGATTGAGAACTTGGAGAGATGAGCTTCATCTAAGATCTGCTTCTTAATGTCAGGGTCGGCTGGTACAACCAGTCGGTTTCCATAATACACCTTCCCAATCTCATCCTGTCGAAAATGCTTATACCCTTCATCCTTCAATGAGATCTTCCTGATAATCCGCTTTATTTCCTCATCCTCCACTTGTGCTGACCGTATTTGGTCTTCCAAAACTGAGTCAAGGGTGATGTGGTCGAGGGTTCCATCGGGAACAATTTCCAAACTAAGTTTCCCCATCTCATGACACAAAGTCTCAGTGAAAGTTGTTGCCGACAAGCAATTGCAACAGTTCTTGCGACTAAGAGCATCGGCCACCACATTGGCCTTGCCGGGATGATAGTGAACTTCCAAGTCATAGTCTTTTATCAACTCTAACCATCTTCTTTGGCGCATGTTGAGGTCGGCTTGAGTGAAGATGTACCTGAGGCTCTTGTGGTCGGTGTAGATGTTGCAGTGGGTGCCCATCAGATAGTGTCTCCATATCTTTAAGGCATAAATCACTGCTGCCAACTCAAGATCATGGGTTGGGTAGTTCAGCTCATGAGGTCGTAATGCCCGTGAGGCATAGGCAATGACTTGGTTGTCTTGCATAAGAACACACCCAAGTCCAGTGCCAGAGGCATCACAGTACACATCAAACGGCCTAGAAGGGTCGGGCTGAGCTAAAACTGGGGCTGTGGTCAGCAAGTGCTTCAGGGTCTTGAAGGCTTCTTCGCACTTGTCGCTCCACACGAACCTAACCTCTTTCTTCAACAACTCTGTCATCGGCTTAGCTATCTTAGAGAAATCCAGTATAAAGCGCCGATAGTAGCCTGCCAGTCCAAGGAAACTTCTGATCTGGTGCACTGAGGCAGGAGGCTTCCATTCCATAACTTCCTGTACCTTACTGGGGTCGACGGCTATACCATCCTTGGAGATAGTGTGTCCTAAAAACTTGACACTATCTAACCAAAACTCACACTTGGAGAACTTGGCATAGAGTTGGTGATCTCTCAGCTGTTGGAGAACTACACGAAGATGATCGGCATGTTCTTCTTCGCTCTTTGAGTACACGAGGATATCATCAATGAACACCACAACAAACTTGTCCAACTCGGGCATGAACAACGAGTTCATGAGGTACATGAAATAGGCGGGTGCATTGGTGAGTCCAAAGGACATGACCAGATACTCGTATAGTCCATACCTTGTGGAGAAGGCTATCTTGGGTATGTCGCAGAGTCGCATCTTGATTTGGTGATAACCCGAACAAAGATCGATTTTGGAGAACACTTTTGCTCCAGCTAACTGATCAAACAAGACATCAATGCGTGGCAGTGGGTACTTGTTCTTGACGGTCACAACATTGAGGGGTCGGTAGTCCACACACATGCGGAGACTGCCATCCTTCTTCTTCACAAACAGGGCAGGACAACCCCAAGGTGATGTGCTGGGTCGGATGAAGCCTTTTTCCAACAGATCATGCAACTGGGTCTTCAACTCGGCCAACTCAGCAGGTGGCATCCGATAGGGTCTCTTGGATATCGGTGCGGTGCCGGGGATCAACTCTATGGAAAACTCCACCTCTCTATCAGGTGGCATGCTAGGCAAGTCTTCGGGGAACACGTCAGGGTACTCACAGACAACAGGGAGGCTTTCTAGTCGGGCTTCCGATAGAGGGTACGCACAAGGGAGTGCGGACTTAGGATGTTTCAAGGATAGGGTAGAACTGCCATGGAAGGGTGAGTTGATGTGGAGAGTTTGGGCGGCGGTATCTAGAACCACTTGGTGTCTGGCCATCCAATCCATCCCGAGGATGATATCTATTCCTTCCAGGTCAAGGATGATAAGGTTTTCCTTGAAAAGAGTTGGGCCTAGCTGGAGAGGTACAAGAGTAACGATCTGATCCGAGGCTATCTTCCCTCCCGGAGTGGCGATCACATAGGATTCCTTAGTGTGACCGACATCCAGCTCACATCTTTCTCTAGCCTTACTCCCGATAAAGCTATGAGAGGCTCTCGAGTCAAACAACACAACAACAGCTTGATTTAAGACAAGGAAAGTACCCGTCATTACTGGTGCACCTTCGGGGAGTTCGGTCAAGCTGGTGTAGTTGAGCCGGCCTTGTCGAACTTGCACCTTGGGCCTTCTTCCTCTGTTCGCCATGGGGTTCTAGCCTTGCTGCTGATTCTTGTTCCTGGGGCAGTCCTTAGCAAAATGCCCTTCATTGCCACAGGTGAAGCAGCAGCTACTAGTTGTAGGGCGGGGTGGTGTTGGTGGGGTCGGCCGGGGAGCCTGTGGTTGGAAGTCAGAAAAACGGAGCGCTACTGCTGGTGGGGGTCGGGCAATCCACCTTCCCTACTGCTGGGGTCGGCCGGGGGCTTGTGGAGGAACCATCCTGAACCTTCGGGTTGGCTGGCTCGGAAATGCCACGGAGACCTTCCTCTTCTGGTCGGCTTTGAGAGCCTGCATGCAATCTTCTTGGGAGATGGCCAGATTGACCAACTCGTTGTAGGTGTCCACCTTGATGGGGTTCAACCTTTCTCTGAGCTCCAAGCTCAGTCCTCGGCGAAATCTGTCCCGCTTCTTCTCGTCTGTGTCCGCATGATAGCTGGCATAACGGCACAGATCGTTGAAAGCTTGGGCGTAGTGCAGTACATCTCGGGTTCCCTGGGTAAGAGCCAGGAACTCGTTGAGCATGCACTCCAGGAGACCTTCCGGGATGTGATGCACTTTAAACGCGGTCTTGAACTCGTTCCAGCTGACCACATGGCCAGCCGGCAACATGGCATGGTAGTGGTCCCACCAGAGCCGTGCGGAGCCACGCAGCTGTTGAGCTGCGAACCGAGCCTTGTTATGGTCGGGGCATGGGGCGGTGAGAAGCTCGAACTTGGATTCGATCGTACAAACCCAGGCGTCGGCGTCGAGCGGTTCTTGTGTCTTCTGAAACAAAGGGGGTTGTGTCCCCAAAAAGTCCTCATAGCGAGCAACATGCAGCTGCTGCTGAGCCCTTCCACCATGGGGCTGCTGCTGTTGTCTTTGTACAAGATGCCTCAGCAGCTCGGTTTGAGTTGCTAGGATTGCCTCTAGTGGAGACGAGGGCGGGGGTGGGGGAAGATCCTATCGCTGCTCGCTGCTGCTGGGCACAGAACCAGATCTGGTGCGATGCGCCATCTGCAAGAGTTAACGTTCCATTAATTTTATAATCTTAGAAGTACTCCAACAAATGGAACGTATAAGTTAAATTCTCCAATGCAACTCTTGCTGATAGTGCAACACACGTCCTCATAGGGGAGATACACTCTTCTCATCCTCATGTTAATTAGCGTTTATCTTAGCCTTGTACTCAACTTCGGGCAAATCATACCCTACCAAGACTCCTAGAATCCAAACTTAAGCCACGGGGTCGGGCTAGGCAATCCTCCCGAGAAAAAGGGTCAGCAACGATCCACACTAAAAAGGGGTCGGGCGAGGCAGAGACTGCCTCGAAAGGTCGGCGCATCCGATCTTGCGAACCGGGGTCGGCCAACTTGAACAGACTCACAGAAAATGGCGTGCGTGGTTGCGGCTCAACTCACTTAGTCCAACATTCCAACACTTTGCAAGAGTTAAAGGCCAGACTCAGGAATTGACTTTATTTACAGCGGTGTTCCAAACACAGGGAGTACTCGACTCGAGGCTAACCTATTACAATTCTTTCCAAAATTTAGGTTGCCGAGGAGTACAACAAAAGAATGAGTCCCTTGTAACTCTTTATCTACAAATGGACACTATGAGTAGGAGAAGGGGTGCCGTCTTCTTCAATGTCCATACTGGACGCTCCCTCATCCTCCTCGGGGTCCTCTTGAGCTTCGAGTTGCATATGGAGGGCTTGCATATCGTCGAGCTCAGCTTGATGCTCGTCCAAGTGAGCATTGGCAACCGCCAGCTCCATCTCTATTTCCATTTTCTCCTCTGACAGCTCGATCATGCCGTCCACCAGGTCGGCTACTTCTCCTTCGAGCTTGGAGATCCTGTCTTGCATGTCGTGTATCTGAATGCCTCGTTGGATAAGCTGGTAGGTTTGGCCTACCATGTCTCTCCTGGCTGACTGGAGGTGTCCTTAAGCATCCACTGCGGTCCGGGGAAGGATGGTCATGTGTAACACCCGCCATTTTTAGTCATCAAAGTGACTTTGAAGAGTTGGAAGCAATTCGAGAAGAAAGGAAAAAGAAATTGACCGAAAATCAAATTCGGGTCAAATTTGGCCGAAATTTGAATTTTGAATTTGAAATTCAGAAAATTTCGGCAAAAGTATAGAATAGAAGTGTAAAGATGATTAGAACCTAAGGGTCAAAAATTTGGAATAATATTTGATCCTAAACACTCAAAAGAAATCAGAGAAGGAAATGAAAAACTACATTTACTGTTCACCGTACGAAAACAAGAAATCAGAAAAACAGCCTCAGAGTCCATTTTGGAAACTGAATTCTGACAAATTTCTCAAATAAGTAAATCAGGACAACTATACCATGTTGAAGTATGAACTTTGGACTCCAAAATTTGGGTGTTGTTGATCAGGAATAGTAGAGGGAACCATTTCAAATGGAGGCCTAAAGTTGGCACTTTGTCACAATAGGCAGCTTTGCTGGAATTTGGTTAAGTCTGAAAATGGTAGTGAGTACATGACTTTAGAACCAATTTCTGGAGAAATTTCCTTAAAAGTGAGCAAAGGCAACTAGACAGCGGTGAAGTATGATCCTTGTACATGTTTAATAAGGTGTTGTTGCTCAGAGATAGCGAAAGAATCAAATTTAAATCAAAGCTCAAAGTCAGCACTCTAACTATTTCGGCCAACTCTTGAGCTGCGTAAATTCTAAGTCTGAAAACAGTGTTAACTAGCAATGTTTGGAGCGAATTTCAAGAAAATCCAATGCAAAGGTTATATAGTTTCTTGTGCAAAATGGAATCCTTGCTGGTTATAGAGCACGAATGGGTAGTGGTTGGCCTATATGGAATACAGTTGGGCTACTGAAATTGGTGCCAAAGTAGGGTAAATAACCATGCTTAGGACTGTCGAACTGAATCACTGAAGTTCAGTACAAGCTGACAGAAACTTGGAGCTCCAAAATCTCGACCTTAGGATGCTTATTTCGGTTAGAGGTTAATCTATCAAATGGAGTACATGAACTACTCTACAAGTTTGTTTAAAGGAGTTCTACGAGTTGAGATGGAATATTTTGAGCAATTGAGGCCTGAACATGTCGGTTTGGAAGGAAGAAAGAAGAATAACAGAACAGAGGCGATAGCCAGTGCAGTGCCGTGCTGCCGCCGGCTCTCGCGCACGCCGGCCAGCACGACGGCCACGTCCGCGCTCACACAGGCGTGCAGGTTGTCGAGGTGGCACGCATGCACGGTGAAAGATCATGACGTTGCTATTCCCGCGCTTATCCGTTCACCCTGCCGCCTTACATCGTCAGTAGCCGAGCTCGAGCAAACCAACGCTCGCCGCCGGCCGATTCACCCACGTCATCGCTCCCCTGCGCGATTCCACCGCCCAAGGTTCCGTCAACTCCTCCTCAACGCCCCACGCTGCTCCGTTCAGTAGTTCCTCGCCGTCGAGCTCCGAATCGCCGCCATACCGGTCCGCCCGCCGCCACCACCGTCCGTCGGTAAGCTTTCTGTGCCGTCCTTTTCTCTTCAATAAATGGATCCTAGTCGCGTTGCTAGGTTGTATGAGAGCCATAGGAGGAGACCGGAGACCGTGTTGCGCCATCATCTTGTGAAGCCACGGCCGGCAGCCGGCCAAGCCGCCGCCGCCGTGGAAGGGCCATCTCCGGCCGTCTCCCGGGGCGCCGCCGCCGTCCACGGGTGTGTCGCGGCCTGGGGGTTCTTGTTGGAGGTATGCCCTAGAGGCAATCATAGAGATGATGATATTCCATTTGTATCCATGATTTGTATATTGTGTTCATTGAATATCCATTAAAGGCTACTTGAATTGATTTGCAATTATGTGAATTGTATGTGAAACTCTTTACTTGTATGGTTATTCTAAAGTTGTCCCTAGTCGGAGTTCATGTGAGGACACACATGAATATTAGACTAGCACATGTATTAGTTGATGACTATGTTTCACAAGTCATGGACATGGAGATGTTGAACTAATAATGTGGACACATGTGGAGACATGTGTTAGGACTGACCCAACACGAGAAGTAGTTCTCTCTTTAAACAACATATACGCTTTGTCCTTAGACCTGAGATTGTCGCATGTATTCTAGATGTGGATCGACCTACTTAGGGGCTATCAAACGCTACGCCGTAACAGGGTAGTTATAAAGGTAGCTTTCGGGTTTGTCAAGAAGCATGCTATGAGACATGGTCAATCAAGATGGGATTTGCCCCTCTCTGATTGAGAGTGATATCTCTGGGCCCCTCGAGTGATCGGATCCGAAAATGCATGGCCATGCTACGTACGGTTAAGAGTTAACCTACAAAGGGATTCCGAATCACAGGATCGAGAAAGAGCGGTCGGCTTGAAGCTAGACCAAATATCGTGAGGCAAAGGGAATAGCATGTATATTATGTTGTGATGGTTCGTCTGATATGATCTTCGTGTGCGTATAGGAGTTGGCACGTCTTGCTAGAGGCCGCTACCGACTATTGGGCCGAGTAGGAGTACTCGGGCCATGTCTATGCGTATCCGAACCCATAGGGTCACACACTTAAGGGGCTGGAAGCCCAATTTGGATCTGATCCGAGTTGGATTAGGTTTAGAAGTAATAATGGGCCTCGGATCCAGAGGCCCATCAGGAACCTCTATAAATAGAGGGGTGGGGGCGCCCTAGGGTTCACACCTTTTTGGCGAAACACACTTGCCGCGCCTCCCACGCCCTCGCCTGTTGCAACTCGCGGATCTAGCAATCCGGCTTGCGACGCTTCCTCCCTGCACGTGTGGATACCTTGGAGGTGTTGCGCCTGCAGCACTTGGACGAGCCATCGACGAGCCGCCGACGAGCCACGACGAGCCGACGATGAGCCGCGGCACCGGAGGCGATCTTGCTGCACGTGGATGAGCTGCTGAGGAGCTGCTGGACGTGATCGACTACGTACGACTACGTGATCGTCTTCACTGCACCGACGCATATCTACATCTTCCGCACCAGTAGTGCGTCGAGTGGTAATCCCGTGATCCATATACGGCAGTTCTTCCTGGTTATACGTGGTAGAAATTTTGATTTGCGCTAGTGTAGCCTACCTCGTATCCCTACAGTTCCTCCCCGGCCCGACCCCGTCGCCGGCGAGCCGCCAGCCGGCGAGCCCCCGTTGGCCCGTGCGCCCCTGTTCTTGGCCAGGGGAGGAAGATGCTCCTGACCAAGGAGGCCCACATGCCAGCCGCAAGGAGAAGGGGGGGGAGGCGCAAAGAGGATAAGGGCCGGTCGCCTGTTTTGGGCCAGTGAAAGGCGCCAGCCCAGCCGGCCCGTGCGACGAAAAAAGAAGGAGAGCTGGTGGGCTGTCCGTTGGACTGAAAGGAAAATGAGTCGTGCGGCCCAGGTGGAAGTGAAGAAAGGGAAAGTGGGCCGGTGGGTAAAAAGAAGGTCATGGGCCGGATTAACAGGCCGATCGTCGGAGAAAGAAAAAGAAAAAGAAGAGGGCCCAACCGTCCGTCTTGGGCCAGGGAAAGAACTGACCCATCTAAGCCCATGCGGTATAAAAGGAGAGAGGAAACAAGTGGGCCGATCGCGGTTAAGAGGAAAGAAGGGGGAGTCGGCCCAAAAAGGGGCTGTCGCAAGAAGGCCCACGCGTGGAAGGTTAAAGGCTGACGGGCCACCTTTCGGCCCAAGGGAAGGTTTCGGCCGTGGGCCCCACTTGTCAGTGAAGAAGAGAGGAAGGAGAATAGGAGGCCGGATGGGCCCTAGGTGGAAGTAATAGTGGGTAGAAGAAGGTTAAGTGAGAGAAGTTTGGGCCGGGGGTTTTATAAATAAACCTTAGGTTTTCTTTTATTAGATAAATAGATTTAATACGGTTTTCACCATTTAATTCACAGGAAATTCTAGAAGTGCCCAAAATTAGTGAAACCAATTTTATTAGGATTGTTTTATCTTCCTTTATGCATTAAAATTCTTAAACCCTAAGAAAAATAATAAAAATTTAGGTATTTATTTAATGCCTTTTTATTTAAGGTATTTAAATAAATACTTAAACATTATTAAATGTATAAAACTTGAAAAATGCTTTATTATCCACAAATCATTATTAAGTCATAGGAAATAAGTTTTTGAGATTAGAAAATAATTATAATGCTTTTAAAAATAAAAGAAAAAGTCTAAGGTAGGATTAGTAAAGGAAATAAAAATTGTGGGCTAATCTTTTCGAGTTTTTGTGTGTTGGCTTGCAACTTTATCATGATAAATTGTGTAGTCACTGTTGGCTTGCAACTTTATCATGAAGGAAAGTTGTATAGTCTTGTATTCAAAAAGTTTTGCATCTCTAACTCCTGCATATGCTAAATCGTAGATAGCACAACTCCTGAAGTGGAATTCATGGAATTTAGCTGGAGATGGACAACATTCGCGAATTGTGGAGTGCCTCTTTTAATAAAGGAGTTTTCTGAAGAACTAACCTTTGTGATCCCAGGCAAGCCCCGGTGCATTTATACCTATCTATTTTGGAGTCGTTATTTCATGTGACTTATTATTGGTTATTTGCTTTATATATGCACTAAGTCTAGGAGTTGCTCGAAACCTATTCTTGTGTATAATCATACCTTGCTTTAAGGATATCTTTGCCACTTGTTCAAACCTTAGAAGATAACCCAAGTCTAGAAATACTTAGTTGCTTAAATGCTTGGTTTACCAACCTTAAGGAAAAACTTTGAGTCATACATGTGATATATGGAAGGTTAACTTGGAATTGAGAAGCGGACAGAAGCTAGAGATGTAGTTCTGTCTGCTAGTTAATTTGGTTAAGGCTCGATTCGTTGTCTTAACCTTTGACCAAGTGATAAGCATCTGATCACTTACTGGGTATGGGACCAGTAAAGCCCAGTAGGTTGGTAAACTCTCTGATCGGGAATACTTCGTACCCGCGCTTGACGTGCTGGAGATTGGCAGGGGCGTAGCCTGAAACTCACATGGTGATCGGGCCAGACGTGGGGTCCCATCTGTTGGGATACGAGGTAGGCTACACTAGCGCAAATCAAAATTTCTACCGCGTATAACCAGGAAGAACTGCCGTATAAGGACCACGGGATTACCACTCGACGCACTACTGGTGCGGAAGATGTAGATATGCGTCGGTGCAGTGAAGATGATCACGTAGTCGTACGTAGTCGATCACGTCCAGCAGCTCCTCAGCAGCTCGTCCACGTGCAGCAAGATCGCCTCCGGTGCCGCGGCTCGTCGTCGGCTCGTCGTGGCTCGTCGGCGGCTCATCGATGGCTCGTCCAAGTGCTGCAGGCGCAACACCTCCAAGGTATCCACACGTGCAGGGAGGAAGCGTCGCAAGCCGGATTGCTAGATCCGCGAGTTGCAACAGGCGAGGGCGTGGGAGGCGCGGCAAGTGTGTTTCACCAAAAAGGTGTGAACCCTAGGGCGCCCCCACCCCTGTATTTATAGAGGTTCCTGATGGGCCTCTGGATCCGAGGCCCATTAGTACTCCTAAACCTAATCCAACTCGGATCAGATCCGAATTGGGCTTCCAGCCCCTTAAGTGTGTGACCCTATGGGTTCAGATACATATAGACATGGCCCGAGTACTCCTACTCGGCCCAATAGTCGGTAGCGGCCTCTAGCAAGACGTGCCAACTCCTATACGCACACGAAGATCATATCAGACGAACCATCACAACATAATATACATGCTCATCCCTTTGCCTCACGATATTTGGTCTAGCTTCAAGCCGACCGCTCTTTCTCGATCCTGTGATTCGGAATCCCTTTGTAGGTTAACTCTTAACCGTACGTAGCATGGCCATGCATTTTTGGATCCGATCACTCGAGGGGCCCAGAGATATCACTCTCAATCAGAGAGGGGCAAATCCCATCTTGACTGACCATGTCTCATAGCATGCTTCTTGACAAACCCGAAAGCTACCTTTATAACTACCCTGTTACGGCGTAGCGTTTGATAGCCCCTAAGTAGGTCGATCCACATCTAGAATACATGCGACAGTCTCAGGTGTAAGGACAAAGCGTATATGTTGTTTAAAGAGAGAACTACTTCTCGTGTTGGGTCAGTCCTAGCACATGTCTCCACATGTGTCAACATTATTAGTTCAACATCTCCATGTCCATGACTTGTGAAACATAGTCATCAACTAATACATGTGCTAGTCTAATATTCATGTGTGTCCTCACATGAACTCCGACTAGGGACAACTTTAGAATAACCATACAAGTAAAGAGTTTCACATACAATTCACATAATTGCAAATCAATTCAAGTAGCCTTCAATGGATATTCAATGAACACAACATACAAATCATGGATACAAATGGAATATCATCATCTCTATGATTGCCGCTAGGGCATACCTCCAACAGTCTCCCACTTGCACTAGAGTCAATCTAGAAGGTACCTAATACCCATAGCTCTTACATGCGCATCATGCTTAGCCTGCGGGAGTGGTTTTGTCAACGGATCAGAAATGTTCAGATCCGTGTGTATTTTGCATATCTTGATCTCACCCCGGTTAACGAAGTCTCGAATGAGATGAAATCGCCGCATTACGTGTTTGTTCTTCTGGTGGTTCCTTGGCTCCTTTGCTTGCGCAATTGCCCCATTATTATCACAGTAGAGATTCAATGGGCTGGACGCATTCGGGAACACACCAAGCTCAATGAGGAAATTCCTTATCCAAACACCTTCCTTCGCGGCTTCCGAAGCCGCGATGTACTCGGCTTCTGTCGTAGAATCGGCCACCGTCTCCTGCTTGGAACTCTTCCAACTAACAGCACCACCATTCAGTGTGAACACAAATCCTGATTGTGACTTTGAGTCATCTCTGTCGGATTGGAAACTAGCATCGGTGTAACCTGTTACAACGAGCTCCTCCTCACCTCCATAGACGAGGAACATATCTTTAGTCCTTCTCAAGTACTTAAGAATGTTTTTCACCGCTGTCCAGTGACTCTCACCTGGATCAGATTGGTGTCTGCTTGTCATACTTAGCGCATATGAAACATCTAGGCGAGTACTTATCATTGCATACATGATGGATCCAATAGCCGAGGCATATGGCACTCTACTCATGCGATCCCGCTCATCAGCAGTCGAAGGACACTGAGTCTTGCTGAGATGTATGCCATGTGACATAGGCAAGAACCCTTTCTTTGCCTCTTCCATGCTAAACCGCTTCAACACTTTGTCAATGTAAGTATCTTGGCTTAAACCTATAAGCCTTCTCGATCTATCTCTATAGATCTTAATGCCCAGAATATATGCCGCTTCCCCTAAGTCGTTCATCGAAAAACTATTTTTCAGTGAAGTCTTTACGGACTCAAGCATAGGAATGTTATTTCCAATCAGTAATATGTCATCCACATATAAGATTAGAAATACTACAGAGCTCCCACTAACCTTCTTGTAAACACAAGACTCTTCTTCGTTCTTGGTGAAGTCAAACCCTTTGACCACTTCATCAAAACGAATGTTCCAACTCCTAGATGCTTGCTTCAATCCATAAATGGATCTCTGAAGCTTGCATACCTTTCCAGCATTTTTCGGATCGACAAAACCCTCGGGCTGTATCATATACACGTCCTCAGCTAGGTTTCCATTCAGGAAAGCTGTCTTGACATCCATCTGCCATATCTCATAATCGAAATATGCAGCTATAGCTAGAATAATCCGAATGGACTTAAGCATCACTACGGGCGAGAAGGTCTCGTCGTAGTCAACTCCTTGAACTTGTCGAAAACCTTTTGCGACAAGTCGTGCTTTATAGATGTGAACATTTCCATCCATGTCCTTTTTCTTCTTATAGATCCACTTGCACTCTATGGCTTTAACACCATCAGGCGGGTCAACCAAGTTCCAAACTTGATTGTCTCCCATGGACTCTATTTCGGATTGCATGACACTCTGCCATTTTTCGGAGTCTGGGTCCATCATTGCTTCTGCATATGTCGCAGGCTCATCATTGTCCAACAATAATATTTCTCGCATTTCGCGGAGCCTTGCTGACCTTCGTGGTTGTGGCGGTGCTTCTCTTGCCATGGGTATCTCAACTTGTTCTGCTACGTTAGCATCACTCATTGATTCTTGCCCGATTGGCTCGTCTTGAACTTCTTCAAGATGCACTGTCTTTCCACTCTTTTCTCCTTTGAGAAACTCTTTCTCTAGGAAAACCCCGTTCCGAGCGACAAACACTTTGCCTTCTGATCGGTTGTAGAAATAATATCCCAAAGTTTCCTTTGGATATCCCACGAAAATGCACTTATCCAACTTGGGTGTGATCTTGTCCGACTGAAGTCGCTTGACAAACACTTCACATCCCTAAATTTTTAGAAAAGACAAACTAGGAACCTTTCCAGTCCATATCTCATATGGTGTCTTAACTACGGATTTAGATGCTACCCTATTAAGTGTGAAAGCTGCTGTTTCTAGAGCGTATCCCTAAAATGACAACGGTAGGTCCGACTGGCTCATCATTGATCGAACCATGTCTAACAAAGTTCGATTACGTCGCTCGGACACACCGTTTCTCTGAGGTGTTCCAGGCGGCGTAAGTTGTGGAACAATTCCGCAACTCTTTAGATGATTGCTAAACTCGTGGCTCAAATACTCGCCTCCACGATCAGATCGTAAGGCCTTAATTTTCTTGCCACGCTGATTTTCAACTTCATTCTGAAATTCCTTGAACTTTTCAAAGGTTTCAGACTTGTGCCTCATCAAGTAGACATAGCCATATCTACTAAAATCATCAGTGAAAGTTATGAAGTATTGGAATCCTCCTCTAGCCGTCATGCTCATTGGTCCGCATACATCACTATGTACGAGTTCCAACAAGTCTACTGCTCTCTCAGGAAATCCTGTGAAAGGCGTCTTGGTCATCTTGCCTAGCAAGCAAGCCTCACATGTCTCGTATGATTCAAAATCAAACGAAGTTAGAAGTCCATCAGAATGGAGCTTCTTCATGCGCTTTTCACTTATATGACCCAAACGACAATGCCACAAGTACGTAGGACTCAAATCATTAGGCCGAGGCCTTTTAGCACTTACATTACAGACAGGTGAACCATCAAGATTTAAAACAAATAATCCATTCACAATGAGTGCAAAAGCCATAAACATATTATTCTTAGAGATCACACAACCATTGTTTTCACTCGCAAATGAATAACCATCCTTCATCAAGCATGAAGGAGATAAAATGTTTCGACTTAAACTAGGAACAAAATAACAATTATTCAACTCCATAATAAATCCTGACGGGAGGTGGAGTTGCATCGTCCCGACGGTCAAAGCAGCAACTCTTGCATTATTGCCCACGCGGAAATCAAGTTCTCCTCTTTCCACGCTTCTACTTCTTATCATTCCCTGCATCGAATTGCAAATATGAGCAACCGATCCGGTATCAAATACCCAAGAATTAATAATTGTATCAGCGAGAAATATGTTGTCTATAACATTAACAACAAGCGTACCTGAGGTAGAAGTACTCTTACTTCCACCATTCTTCAAGGAAGCTAGGTAATGCTTGCAGTTTCTCTTCCAGTGACCAAGTTCATGACAGTAAAAGCACTCTTTGTCTGGAGCAGGTCCAGGTCCAGCTTTAACCTTGGGCGGTGGGTTTGGCTTGGACGTTCCAGCCTTGCCCTTCTTCTTCCAAGAATTGCCCTTCTTCTTAAAGCTAGCCTTGTTCTGTATCGCCATCACATGGCTGGTACTAGCGCTTTTCTTGATGTCAGCCTCTGCTATTTTAAGCATGCCACACAGCTCATTCAGACCCTTCTCCGTCCCATGCATATGGTAGTTCGAGATGAAGTTCCCATAGCTAGGCGGAAGAGACGAAAGAATGAAATCAGTGGCCAACTCTTGGCCCAGTGGGAAGCCCAGCTTCTCTAACCGTTGAGTGTAACCAACCATCTTGATTACGTGTGGTCCTACTGCTGCGCCTTCTGCTAGCTTGCTCTCAACAAAGGCCTTAGATACATTGAACCTTTCAGTCCTGGCCTGTGTTTGGAACATGTCTCTAAGCGCCACGATCATATCGTGCGCCTCATGGTTTGTTTCGAACTGCATCTGCAGCTCGGGTTCCATGCAAGCAAGCATAAGGCAGCTTACTTCGAAGTTAGCATCACATGCTTTCTTGTAAGCATTCTTAGCAGCAGCGGGTGCATCATCAGCAGGTTCTTCTGGTAGTGGGTTGTCTAGAACATCTTCCTTTTTCTCAGCCCTGAGAACAATTCTCAGGTTGCGGATCCAATCCGAGTAGTTTGTTCCATTCAACTTGTCCTTCTCAAGGACCGAACGCAAAGCAAATGATGTGGTTGTGTTGCTAGGTGCCATTTAATCTACAATAAAAGTAATGCAAATGAATAACCATCCTTCATCAAGCATGAAGGAGATAAAATGTTTCGACTTAAACTAGAAACAAAATAATAATTATTCAACTCCATAATAAATCCTGACGGGAGGTGGAGTTGCATCGTCCCAACGGTCAAAGCAGCAACTCTTGCATTATTGCCCACGCGGAAATCAACTTCTCCTCTTTCCACGCTTCTACTTCTTATCATTCCCTGCATCGAATTGCAAATATGAGCAACCGATCCGGTATCAAATACCCAAGAATTAATAATTGTATCAGCGAGAAATATGTTGTCTATAACATTAACAACAAGCGTACCTGAGGTAGAAGTACTCTTACTTCCGCCATTCTTCAAGGAAGCTAGGTAATGCTTGCAGTTTCTCTTCCAGTGACCAAGTTCATGACAGTAAAAGCACTCTTTGTCTGGAGTAGGTCCAGGTCCAGCTTTAACCTTGGGCGGTGGGTTTGGCTTGGACGTTCCAGCCTTGCCCTTCTTCTTCCAAGAATTGCCCTTCTTCTTAAAGCTAGGCTTGTTCTGTATCGCCATCACATGGCTGGTACTAGCGCTTTTCTTGATGTCAGCCTCTGCTGTTTTAAGCATGCCACACAGCTCATTCAGACCCTTCTCCGTCCCATGCATATGGTAGTTCGAGATGAAGTTCCCATAGCTAGGCGGAAGAGACGAAAGAATGAAATCAGTGGCCAACTCTTGGCCCAGTGGGAAGCCCAGCTTCTCTAACCGTTGAGTGTAACCAACCATCTTGATTACGTGTGGTCCTACTGCTGCGCCTTCTGCTAGCTTGCTCTCAACAAAGGCCTTAGACACATTGAACCTTTCAGTCCTGGCCTGTGTTTGGAACATGTCTCTAAGCGCCACGATCATATCGTGCGCCTCATGGTTTGTTTCGAACTGCATTTGCAGCTCGGGTTCCATGCAGGCAAGCATAAGGCAGCTTACTTCGAGGTTAGCATCACATGCTTTCTTGTAAGCATTCTTAGCAGCAGCGGGTGCATCATCAGCAGGTTCTTCTGGTAGTGGGTTGTCTAGAACATCTTCCTTTTTCTCAGCCCTGAGAACAACTCTCAGGTTGCGGATCCAATCCGAGTAGTTTGTTCCATTCAACTTGTCCTTCTCAAGGACCGAACGCAAAGCAAATGATGTGGTGGTGTTGCTAGGTGCCATTTAATCTACAACAAAAGTAATGCAAATGAATAACCATCCTTCATCAAGCATGAAGGAGATAAAATGTTTCGACTTAAACTAGGAACAAAATAACAATTATTCAACTCCATAATAAATCCTGACGGGAGGTGGAGTTGCATCGTCCCGACGGTCAAAGCAGCAACTCTTGCATTATTGCCCACGCGGAAATCAACTTCTCCTCTTTCCACGCTTCTACTTCTTATCATTCCCTGCATCGAATTGCAAATATGAGCAACCGATCCGGTATCAAATACCTAAGAATTAATAATTGTATCAGCGAGAAATATGTTGTCTATAACATTAACAACAAGCGTACCTGAGGTAGAAGTACTCTTACTTCCGCCATTCTTCAAGGAAGCTAGGTATTGCTTGCAGTTTCTCTTCCAGTGACCAAGTTTATGACAGTAAAAGCACTCTTTGTCTGGAGTAGGTCCAGGTCCAGCTTTAACCTTGGGCGGTGGGTTTGGCTTGGACGTTCCAGCCTTGCCCTTCTTCTTCCAAGAATTGCCCTTCTTCTTAAAGCTAGGCTTGTTCTGTATCGCCATCACATGGCTGGTACTAGCGCTTTTCTTGATGTCAGCCTCTGCTGTTTTAAGCATGCCACACAGCTCATTCAGACCCTTCTCCGTCCCATGCATATGGTAGTTCGAGATGATGTTCCCATAGCTAGGCGGAAGAGACGAAAGAATGAAATCAGTGGCCAACTCTTGGCCCAGTGGGAAGCCCAGCTTATCTAACCATTGAGTGTAACCAACCATCTTGATTACGTGTGGTCCTACTGCTGCGCCTTCTGCTAGCTTGCTCTCAACAAAGGCCTTAGACACATTGAACCTTTCAGTCCTGGCTTGTGTTTGGAACATGTCTCTAAGCGCCACGATCATATCGTGCGCCTCATGGTTTGTTTCGAACTGCATCTGCAGCTCGGGTTCCATGCAAGCAAGCATAAGGTAGCTTACTTCGAGGTTAGCATCACATGCTTTCTTGTAAGCATTCTTAGCAGCAGCGGGTGCATCATCAGCAGGTTCTTCTGGTAGTGGGTTGTCTAGAACATCTTCCTTTTTCTCAGCCCTGAGAACAATTCTCAGGTTGCGGATCCAATCCGAGTAGTTTGTTCCATTCAACTTGTACTTCTCAAGGACCGAACGCAAAGCAAATGATGTGGTAGTGTTGCTAGGTGTCATTTAATCTACAACAAAAGTAATGCAAAATACACTAAGACAGACGTATCGATGATAGAGCAAATTACATTAAACTATTTTAACAGAATCTACTCCCACTAAAATCAATATCCCTCTATTGAAACTTAGTGATTCAGGATCCACAACTAACAAGTCTACTAGTGAGCTTTAGCATCACCGCTAGCAAACGAGGTAGATCGGTAAGCAACTTTTGCTAATCATATCACATATGACTCCTGTTGTTGGGTGACATCTCTATGTCTCGGCTCCCAACCTTTATGCCCCAAGGTCCTTAACCATTAAGATAACCTTGTTAAGCAAACCAACCCTTATGCGTGTAAGTGTCCTGTTGGAGGTATGCCCTAGAGGCAATCATAGAGATGATGATATTCCATTTGTATCCATGATTTGTATATTGTGTTCATTGAATATCCATTAAAGGCTACTTGAATTGATTTGCAATTATGTGAATTGTATGTGAAACTCTTTACTTGTATGGTTATTCTAAAGTTGTCCCTAGTCGGAGTTCATGTGAGGACACACATGAATATTAGACTAGCACATGTATTAGTTGATGACTATGTTTCACAAGTCATGGACATGGAGATGTTGAACTAATAATGTGGACACATGTGGAGACATGTGTTAGGACTGACCCAACACGAGAAGTAGTTCTCTCTTTAAACAACATATACGCTTTGTCCTTAGACCTGAGATTGTCGCATGTATTCTAGATGTGGATCGACCTACTTAGGGGCTATCAAACGCTACGCCGTAACAGGGTAGTTATAAAGGTAGCTTTCGAGTTTGTCAAGAAGCATGCTATGAGACA